>NW_027643710.1:542500-565801 GCF_032717465.1 Coenobita brevimanus | reverse complement strand
TGTGTGTGTGTGTGTGTGTGTGCTGATAGCGGAGATACCTAATGTAAATGATATGTCATACCCAGTGATTCACGATGATGTAAACAGGGCTAACGATAACGCTGAATTGTTGTGTACTATATGTATTGATAACAGATTGGTTGTCATTAATAACCTCATGTATGCTGACAAACATTTTCCTGGTGATAAAACATATCGGAGACGCGGCACCTGGGTTTCGGAGGTGGATACATGTGTGGCGTCACCGTCTCTGATAGACTATATGAGTGATTTTTCTGTGTTAAGGCGGGGTGACCTCCCTTCCGATCACGCCCCCATTACAGTAACAGTTACGTGTTCAGGCGTAGATTTGGACAGTCTCATGACGAGGGCGGGGTCGCTAGGGGATCACGCAGCGCATCACTGACGCTTTATACTCGTGTGCGGAGGACAATGTAGGCAGGGTAGACAGAGCAGTAGAGATAGGTGGTAGCAATCTTGGTAGGTGGGAGAGGCTGCTGGATGACGCTGATGACGCAAGAGTGTGGAGAGCAATTGATTGGAAAGGAGACTTTAACATGGACAGACCTGATGAAATCTTGTGCCCCAGTGATGAGGATTTTAAATTCCATTTTGAGTCTGTGCTGAACAGAGATGATGTGAACAATGAGGTTGTAGATGAGGTGACAACTGATGTCACTATCCCCGTACTGGATGAGCCCATCTCGCCCGCACAGCTGCACCAACAAGTAAAGAAAATAAAGCCTGATAAAGCGTGTGAGCCAGACGGGCTCCCCCCGGGTGTGTTGACTCTACTCCCAGCGCAGTGGATACTTGCTATTACAACGTTATTTAACAATGTGTTTTTCTCTGGTTTGTATCCTAGCTCATGGAAGAGGGCAAAAATGTTCACTATTTTTAAGAAGGGAAACAGAGGGAGACCCTAATAATTATAGGGGGAATCAGTGTCATAAATTGCATAGCTAAACTATATGACATGGTGTTATGTGAGCGGTTAGGAAGATGGTTTACTCCTTTCAGGGAACAGGCAGGAGCGCAAAAGAACCGCGGTTGTACGGAACATACAGTATAGTTACTTTGCGCCTCCTTATTGATACTGCAAAGAGAAAGAAACTAAAACTTTTTGTAACATTTATAGATTTTTCTAAGGCGTATGATTTAGTTCCGAGACGAAAGTTGTTTTCAGTTCTAAAGAGGTTAGGTTGTGGTCTGGTGATGCTAGCAGCAATAGCAGCGATGTACCGGGTAACGGAGAGTATTGTGGGCGCTGCCGTCATGACTGCTACAGTAGGTGTTAGGCAAGGATCTCCGACCTCATGCCTCTTATTTGTACTCTTTGTCAATGAACTGATAAAGGTAATGAAGGAGAAATGTCACCCAGAAGGATTTCTACAATGGTTACACATCCTAGTCATGATGGACGATACTGTGTTGCTTTCAACAAGCAGAGATAGCATGATACGGAAACTAGAGATAACATACCAATACTGTCAAGATTATGGGATGATGATAAACAGTAGTAAGACTAAATTTTTTGTGATAAATGGCGAGGATGGGGACGCGGAGCCGATCTACGTGGGGGACATGGTTATTGAGCAATGTTCTAGTTACGTGTACTTAGGCTCACCCTTCACGAGTGATGGCTCCGTGTCCTCAGCCGTTCAGCTGCATGCAAAAAACAAGCTATGTCATGTTTTGAAATATGTGTCTTTTGTAAATAAGAATAATGATGTCCCGTTTATTGTAAAAAGGAGAGTGTTTGATGCAGCCTTGATCTCATCCCTAATGTACGGTTGTGTCATGGGTTGGTGGTGACGTTAAACCCGTCATTAAACTTTACAACTGGGCATTGAAACAATTGTTGGGAGTGAGAAGGTCGACATCCAACCTTGTGTGCTATGCTGAGGCGGGCTATCCGACACCTCAGGACTTTATTAAGTGGTCCCAACACAAGTTTTTTCATAGAATGTGGTTAGAGAGAGCTGTTATGCATGACGATCCGCTGTCACTTGCCATCAGAATTACCACTGACGCAAGGATGCACACAGGGAAAATTGTTAAGGAGTTCATTCAGAACGAAATGTCCGGCAAATCTTCCTTAATTGTTAATGTTCGCAATATGATTACAGACTCAGTTGCATCTAGGTGTCGTGTTTATAGAGAAATTAATTTTGACTTTGTATTACATGACATATATAAAACAAAACACTTGGTCAGCGAGTCACATCGTATGTCATTCACAAGATTCCGTGTGTGTGGCCATAGCTTGGTGGTGGAG
The DNA here is from genome assembly GCF_032717465.1 of Coenobita brevimanus. Taxonomy (NCBI): domain Eukaryota; kingdom Metazoa; phylum Arthropoda; class Malacostraca; order Decapoda; family Coenobitidae; genus Coenobita; species Coenobita brevimanus. The sequence continues at coordinate 563,523 of NW_027643710.1, read as the reverse complement.
ACTGGTAGGTGGAACAGGAGGGGGCGTGGTAGTCTTCCCATTGAGGAGAGATTATGTATCTGTGGTCTTATTCAAACAGAGAGACATGTGGTAGAGGTGTGCCCTTTAACAGAGGATATCAGAGAACAATATAATTTTAGGAGAATGGCGGATCTTTTCGGAGAAGCTTTTACTCTTGAAAAAACATGCAAAGTAATTCATGATATCTTAATGGTGTATCATTAACGTTTGTCAGCTGATTCATCATTTGTTTTGTTATTGTAATTGCTTAGATACCGGTAAGTCTTTTGGCTGAATTTTTATGAATTATTTTGTGGACTATGGCTGTTTAGTATTGTGAATTTGTTATAATCTTTTGTACAAATTATATGCATATATGTTTTTGTGATTGTGTGTATGAGAATATATTATAAGCTGTGGTCAATAAACTATCTATCTATCTATCTGTGTGTGTGTGTGTGTGTTTCTGTCTGTCTGTTAGTTCACTACTCGTCAAAGAACCTCTGCATGAGAAGACATGCTTTTAAAGTTAGGGCACAAATGCAATGTGCTCTGTAGTCATCTACACTAATAATAATGTCACGCTTCGTCTCCCCTTTGTGTCTCCTTGCCTTGTATCTGTCTGTCTTCTGCCTGTCTGTCTCTCTGTCTTCCTGTCCCTCTATTGCAAACCGCAAACTTCTCAACCGTCCACAACGTCCTAGATTATCATTGTAACACGTAGTATATTATTTTTTCATTGTTAAGTGGCCCAAATTTTCGTCCTTTTGCAGCTTACTTCACATGGATCATTGGAAGAGACGGACAACGCTACGGCTCCCTTTCCATACCACTTTTTTGTGACTTACGTTTTCTAGCATTAATCTATTGCTACAACTCAGCATTCAGGTTGGAGGGATGGAAAATTTGAGCCAAGTTAGAGTAAAACGAGTACAGAATTATAGTCGTGGCGCGCGACTCTGAGGTGGATATTATATGAGACGCATGTGATTCGTGTATGATATGTTCGTGTATAATAATATTCGTGTATAATATATTCGTGCTTATTATATTGATTCGTGCATAATATGATACGAAATCGGTCGCGCTTTTGAATGGTAAGTTACCAGGGTACGATAATGACAACCTCAGGGTCGTGAGCCGCGAGTATAGAAAAAGCCAAACAGCATACCTTTGGAAGGTGCAGCGGGAACAAGGCGAGATCACAGGCAGGAGGACAATGGCGAGAAAATCCAGCAAAATCTATCCACCAGCTTATGAAGTGACGCCAACAACTCTCGTGCCTCACAGTCGATTCAAACGCCAGTCCACTTTATCAATAAACACCTGTGATTCTAGAGTATTGTAACAGAAAATCAAATAATCGTGTAGACGTGATGTGCTGATGCACTCTCTCCACGGAGTCTATCTCTGAGCTACTGTTTATTACTTGCTCATCACAATGCTTCGAAATTGATGAGCCTCTCGCTCGGACATGACGGCTGACTGAACCTTTATCTTTGTCTTGTACCCCTGACCTTTTACTGAATGCTATAAAAAAACAAATTACTTCATCCTAACCTAACTCAAAGTCTAATGACAGAGATGATCTGCTCGCTTGACTTCCCCGCGCACGTTTTGTGACGCAACAGATTAAGTCGGGGTGGGCTTCCTATTCAGAGAAAGCAGTAAAATGGATGGGTAACTGCGAAAAATTAGTCACTGTCCGCTGACTCTTCCTGCTTGGATTCCAGCGACAACGTTCCCGAGTTCGTAAGGGTTTGTTTAAAATAGTAAATTCAAAATCTAAATAAAGAAATAAGATAATCTGCTGACTTTTCCTTATAATCTTGCTAACAGACAGGCAGGCAGACAAAGGCAGACAGGCTGGCAGTCAGGGAGGCAGAAAAGGCAGACAGCAGGCGGTCAGGCAGGCAGACAGACTGATAGACAGATATATAAACCTGGCCAAACACATAGCTTCATCGGGCTTTCTCGGTTGACTGTAATAACATCCACTAGTAGCAGAAGCAACGATTTTTTTTTTTCTGGTCGCTTTTCTGATTACATATTTTGTTTTCAGCCATACTCGTACCAGATCACGTCAGTTAACAATGATGTGCGTATCTGAGGATTAATAAAGCTTTAGTTTCACTCTGTATATGAGAAAAAAAGGCAGTGAAAACATCGATAGTACCCCCGAACAGTCCAATACCACAGCCTTCTCCCATTCGCCTCTGTCTTCGTTTTTTCCTTTAACCATTCTTATCCTCAATGGAGAGTTGTGGCAGACTCCTGTATTCCATAAACTAGCATGTTATTCGCTCTATGTACAGAGTATTATGCGAAATCTTGCATGTCACTGGCCACGAGATTTTAGGTAAAGAGATTTTGAAGTGATGTAGGAGGTGGGAACTCTCTATCTTGACTGCTTTTGGGCTGAGAGTTTACTGTTAGTTAATATTAAAAAGGGTAATTACACAAAATACCAGTTATTTGATGTCATGCTCAGATGAGGAGAGAAACTCAGCCATAATTGTATTTCACGTTTATTTGTATCAACATCTACACTTCTTGGCTCTGGAAAGATAATGTTAGGTCGTTTCGAAGACTGGTGAGTAGAGAGGGACTGGCGGGGATGTGTGGTGGTGTGGGGCGGGATATGGTGACACACTGCAGTAAAGAAATGCCACATAGCTCTCTGTTGGCTGCTCCTGTTACTGGCCGTTCGTCACCCCTGAGCATGGATTAATATCTTAGTTAACCGTCACTGCCACTGATTTACCGTATTAAATAAAACCGTCTTGAGATAGTAAGAATAAAATAAAAGACGTATGATCCAGGATTCACTGGGGTAATCATATCACAACCAGGGTCTTCTATGCCATATTCTACTGCATGTGGCTTTGGAGACATTGTGAGGTGTGGATATGTGGAAGTGCAACTATGTGCAGGTGTGCGTGTGCGTGTGCGTGTGCTTGCGTGCGTGCGTGCGTGCGTGTGTGTGTGTGTGTGTGTGTGTGTGTGTGTGTGTGTGTGTGTGTGTGTGTGTGTGTGTGTGTGTGTGTGTGTGTGAGTGTTTAAAGGGATATTAACCAGCCTTATCCAAAATATATCGTTAAGAAGATCCTTACATGACTGGTTGTAGGTGACTGTGTTACCATGGCAACCTCCCACACCACCACATTTACAAAAAGACATTTCCTCACCAGCATGATCCGTTAGAGAGTATTGTGTGTGTGTGTGTGTGTGTGTGTGTGTGTGTGTGTGTGTGTGTATGGAGATATGGTTATATCTAAGGTGGATCTGCAGGACTGTGTGGGACTGTTTGGCCTTATGTACGGCTTGGATAGGTAGTTCGTAGGCTGATGAGGACTATGAGGAGTGCAAGTATAAGCAGATGAGACTACGTGGTTCAGAGGCTGATGAAGGCTATGAGAAGACCATGAATGATTTGAGAGAGTTGTCATTGTATAATCAGACAGGACGTGTACGACTCCCAATATGGTGTGTGTAATAAGCAGTAAAAAGCCTTGCACGAGGGAGGTCGGAAGCTACAAACGTGCTATTGACACATCAGCAACAGGAGGAGTGTAATAGATAATAAACACCCTTGCACGAGAGGGAGGTAGGAGGCTTTAAAAACATACCATTGACAGATTACCAATAGCACGAGTGTAATAGACACCGATGTAACAGACACGAGAAAACATCCATGCCTGAGAGGTGGGGAGCTGTAAACATATATCAGTAATGTTACCAATAGGAAGAGTTTAATAGACAGTAAACATCCTTACTTGAGAGGAGGCGGAAAGCTTTAGAAACATTCCATTGACATATTAACCTCCATATTAAGCAAAGCACTGAGATATCTATTAACGCTTGCCATAAAAGACTGAACCTGAGTCTGTTATCTCGCAGCCACATACGAAAAGACATAAAACAAGGCATACCCAACGACTTTCAGTACAGCAACGTCTCTTCAACCTTATTCTTACTTCAGACGACTTTATTCAACTTGGGCAAGATATCTGCTAATGAAACTTGGGCAGGATATCTGGTACACAAGGCTGTACCTACTGCCATCTTTCTAGTTCTAGTATTTTCCACGAAGCTCTTATACAATCGTCCAGAGAGCGAAATAAACTAAATATATTTGCTGTATTCAGGAAGAAGCATCATTACTATAAAGGGTACTGCTCGTAAGCAGTTCACGTATAGTCACACGAAACACGAAACGTACAAGCACATAAAGCTGCAGTAAAACAAAGCACAAACATAATATATAAAACAGACGAAAAACGGAACACCAGATACAGAAAACACATGGAACACGAAGCACACACACACATACACAGACACACACACACACACACACACACACACACACACACACACACACACACACACACACACAAAATCACGTTCACCTCCTGTGATGTTTGACTTTGGAGGGATCGACCAACAAAAGACCGCAATGCATAAACCACTGACGATGCAGTAAATTTAGGCGTTTCGACAGGGACCAAGACTTTTACGAGAGAGTGAAATAGGGAGAGAAAGACTGAAGCCAAAACGTAGGTCACAGAATCAGATGGGAGGAGGGGGTTGTGTTTATAAGGTTTTCTGAGTCTTATTTGTGTGTGTGTGTGTGTGTGTGTGTGTGTGTGTGTGTGTGTATTTTTAACTTCACTTTTCGTCCTCGTCGTCGTCCTCGTCTCTCTCCTCCTCCTCCTCCTCCTCATCATCATCATCATCATCATCATCATCATCATCCGTCTCCTCATCCTCATCCTCTTTGTACCCATAGGCTCATCTGAACATGATCCCTATGGACTACAGGCTTGCCTAGCGCTTCTCCAGCAGTCCACCATTTCCTCTCGGGGGATAGGGAAGAAGGTGAGGAACGTTTCTATTACCGTGAGAGTAAAAACAAAGAAGGTGGACGACAAGGCTGGCTGGACGAGAAAGAGAAAGAAACAGGCGATAGGAACGGAAGTTTTACGGGAAACAATTCCTAGACGAGAAAAAAATAATGAAAATACGAATAAAGAAAAGGCAAAGGAAATGTAACTTGACTGGAGCATGGGAATCGGAAACGAGATTATGAACTGAGGCTACAAGGAAACATGAGGAGTCGAGGAAAGAAATATGCAGGGAAAAGTGAAAGGAAAACTGAGGTTGACCAGATGAGGCCAATGTTATAGTAGCCGGTGCTAGTGAAATCCCTCCTAACAATATCTAATCTGTACTAATCTCACTAATCCTACCCATATCTGTCCTATTTCAACTTCACCTAACCCAAACCAACCTAATCACATCTAAACCGATTTAATTTAGCCCAGTCTCACCTAACCTATCAATATTTGCTCGAATTGAACTCCGTCTGTCCTCGAATGACCTAATCCAACTTAAATTAACCCAACCTATTCTAACTTAACCTCACCTAACCCAGTCTAATTGTATTTAACCTCACAATCTCCCCTAACCTCCTCATACCTAACCTAACCAATTCTGACGCAGCCTAACTGCATCTAACCCTACCTAATCCTACCCAGTCTCACTTAACCATACCATACCCGACCTAACCCAACTCAGTCAAGCCTAAAATGACCTAATCCAACCGAACCGAACCCAGCCTAACCCAACGAAATAAAACCCAACCCAAAACCTATCAAAACCGACGTATTCTAAAGCAATCTAACCTAATCCGTCTATATCTAGTCGAACTGAAGCCAACCCAACCAAAAATTACCTAATCAGACCAAACCCTGCCCAAGTGACCTAACCTAACTTTCGATCGGCTATAAATTCGCCTAATAAATTTTGCTGCCTGAAAGAAAGTCTACGGATGTCACATTCTAAGTTTCGCCTGTTCTGTGTACATAAGCTTGTGTGTTTGTGTGTTTATTTAGGAGTGTCTGAGATGTGTACTACAGGGAAAAATTTACACTTTCTCTCTCTCTCTCTCTCTCTCTCTCTCTCGTGTTAAAAAATTGGGTACACAATCGGCACGATGCGTCCTTCTAATGTAGTACAGACAAAAAACGAGAGAGAGAGAGAGAGAGAGAGAGAGAGAGAGAGAGAGAGAGAGAGAGAGAGGGAGAGAGAATCCTCCCGTAGATAATTAGGTCCAACTGCTAGTGTTGTGTTGAATGGAAGAGGCAGTACATAACAGCCCTCCCTCCCGCCCTCCTTCCTGCCTCCTGTCCAGAAATGACTCCCGTAGTGTCCAACGCTCTGTCAGATAGAGGAGACAATCAAGACAATCAACACAGCCTGATCTCCTGCCCTCCTTGTTGTCTTTTGTTTTTAAGGCCCAACTGTTTTTCGTATATTGTTTTTCTGGCCCAGTGGTGCTTTTTCCTGTACATTGCTTTGGTGTGTGTTTTGTAATGTGGCCTAAAACTTGAGTCCCTTCCACTTGGTACTCTGTCTGAGAATTAAGTGACTGGATGTGTTTTGTTCCTATTTCTGTCTGCATCCTCGTACTCTCTCTCTCTCTCTCTCTCACACACACACACACACACACACACACACACAAAGGATAGGATACTTTTCTTAAGTGGGCGAATCGAGTGAGAACACAATACTTCAGCTAAAATTTGGTATCAATAAGTAAAACTCTTGCCCAGTATGGCTTGTAAAATTGCCCTGCTTTGAGGAACACCAAAGCACTGTCTCCTTTCCAGCTATTGAACTCTCTCTCTCTCTCTCTCCCTCTCTCTTTCCTATAGCCGAGAAACACCCAAAGCTTTTCCGCTAGACAAGAACAGAGCATCATTATTTTTCTCTGCTCAGCTGTTGTGCCGGTCATGGCATGTCGTGGCTTTCTTAAGGGTTATATCAAGACCTGCCACTTCAAGCAGACCCTCTTAACTAAATAAAATCGTCTGGAAATAGCTACAATAATAAAATCTCAGGGAATAAGAGGGTTAATACTCAGACAATATTTTCAGCTCTGGAAAGAAGTAAACACATGACACCATAGCCTAAGTACGGGTCACTGAGCATAAAAGGGCACTGGGGTTGAGGTGTGAGTGAGTGTGTGTGTGTGTGTGTGTGTGTGTGTGTGTGTGTGTGTGTGTGTGTGTGTGTGTGTGTGTGTGAAAGTGTAGTTGCGTAACAGTGCTATACAGCCAGACACAAAAACTTCACCCAATATTTCACCTCATCTCTTCTACTTTTTACTTCCCTCTGTTGCCTAATATTCCTAAGCTGGGAGAGGCTTCGTATGCTTCTCCCCCCAATCATTCCCTCTGATACAATACAGGAAAGTGACGGATTTCCCCCACACACCCTCTCTCTCTCTCTCTCTCTAAGTGTTAAGTGGCAGCAGCAGAATACCAGGCAGAACTCTTATGTCTCTTAAGTGTACCTCGTTTCATTGTTGTTGTTGTTGTGATATTTGCCTCACAACATGGTGAGGACACGGGCAAACATAGAGCCCGTCAGAGAAGTGGCATAAAGTAGCTCTCAAACGAGAGCATAGCGGTGACAAAAACTGCAAGACGAAGCAGCAAAGGCAGGACAAGATCAGGCGTGGCTCAGCAGTTACGAGAGCAGTCTGGTGGCGATATAGTTGACGAGGGCAGCACGTGGTGGATCAAACCCGATGCCCTCACGGATGGCGGCTTCCTCAGATGGAGAGAGGGAGTTGGAGATGTATGCCTCACGGATCTTCTGATACAAAGTCTGGTAGACGAGAGGCAGTGTATCTTCGTCGTTGATCGGATCCGTGAGGCAGAAGAGTAGCTCTTCCAGGTCCGCTTCCTTGCGGGCATCGATATCACGAGTCCCTGAGAGTGGTGGAAGGAGGGCCTCGATCCGGCGAGCAACGGAGGAGGGGTCGCTCTTGGTCTTTCCCCCTTTCTTCTTTTGTTTCTTCCTCTTCTCCTTAGGTGGAGGGGGAGAAGAAGAGAGAGCGATGGCGGCAGGCGGTGGTGAAGGTGGAAGAGGCTCCTCCACTTCGTCAGGAGCAGATGGAGAGGGCACTGAGGAGGGCTCCGCTGCTTCCAGATGTACTAGAGGGACGGGGGACGAGACACGCTCCTCCTCAGCTCCTGACGAAGGGAGGTGGACCTCCACGACAGTCTCCCCGTGCTCAATATCCATGGCCTGTGACGGTTCCGGGTCGGTGATCGAAGGTTCAATGGTGGTGGCGCCACCACAGCCGTTTTCGCGGTGTCGTGCGAGGTGATGGTGGCTGCTGTCGCCGGGCCTGACGCTCCTGACGAGGGGGGAGACGAGGATCGCGGGTGAAGCTTCGGGGAATAGCAAGGCGTGGAAGGCCGTTCTCCTCAAAGATCTGAGGAAGGAGAACAGCCAGAACCGCCTTGCTACCCCCACTAAAAGCCTCAGCCGTCGCGATACACATCGCAACGAGTGTGTTTGTGTTGCCAGCACTTCCAGGACCCTTTGGCTGGCGTCTCTGGGCAGGGTGACGCCGCCATGGACGGGCAGAGCCCTGCACAGCAACACCACCCTGCCCAGTGACGTCCTTAGCCTCGGGACCCTTGGAAGCCTGTACAACACGAAACTCCACCGTCTCTCCCTCGGCAAGTGAGCGCTGGAAATGCCGTGGATTTGGTGCAACGATCCCAGAAGCGTGCACGAAAACATCAGCGCCAGTGTCCCGGCGTTTGATGAAACCGTAACACGATCTCACGTTGACCCAATTCACGGTTCCCTGGATGGAAGTGGCTCCTGGTGGCACGGATCTGCTGTTTGGTGCCCCCCTCAACGGGTCGCAGGCACGAGCAGAGTCGCTGGAAGTCTCGGGCATAGTGACGACTGGCCAGGCCAAGCTATGCAAGAGGAATGCTAGTTTCATTCACTTTCCTAGAATTCGAGGAGTGAGGGTGTGCGGTGTGGCTAATGTGGTACACAACCCTTTCACTACGAGTACTGTAATCTTAATCGTGCAATCTCCAGACGATTTTATCCAGCTTAAAGGGGATTTGTCGAACTGGAGGGATTATATCTAGCCTTCTTTAACCCCTTCGCCACTAAGGGTCTTTTCCAAGTTTAAAATCGTCTTGAAAGAGAGAGAGAGACAGACAGACAGAGAGACAGAAATAGACAGACAGAATTAAAATAAAACTGTGTCATCGGACTGAAGGAGTTAACCAGTTTCTATGACCAACGCCAGACGATTTTATTCAGCCGAGGGACAATTTTTTTTTTTTTTTTTTTTTTAAGCATGGAAGAAGGAACTGCGGCTAAACGGTGCAAAACTATCTCTTATAAACTTTTTTTTTCCTTTTCCGTGATAACAAATTTAACCCTTTCAATTCGGCGGGGTATTTTTTTATGCATTCGTGCTGGAGAGCAGATTTGACTAGTAACCAAGGAGACTCATTTCTATCTCTTAACTGAGGCCCACTGAATTTCACGCAACCACGACTTAGCATTCTCTTTGTAGGAGTGGTCTGGTTCCGTCAGATGAAAACAAACAGACTATAATAACAAGAATAAATCTTAAAAAAAAGAATGGACATCACCGGGATTCAAGGCATTAACCCGGGAAGATTTCACTCAGTAGCGGGAAATTCGCACGTGTAGTAACAACGTGACTGAATCTGGCACCTCCCCGGACTCCCAGATACGATAGGATCACGTCTTTTCCGTGTTATTCTCGCTGGGCAGAAGAGAGCGAGGTGGAGGGGTGCTGTCAGGTGAACCCGTCTGACCTACGCTGAATACGTGGTTACAAAGTCTCCATTAACCCCTTCTATATGCAAGCGTTTTTCAGTGTCGGTCTATCGACCAGAAAGTCTCTATTAATCCCATCTATATGCAAACGTTATTCGGTATCTGTAAATTTGTTACAAGGCCCCCATTAATCCTTTCTACATACAAACGTTTCTCGGCATCGGTATCTTCTTATCACCCACACGTTTTCATTCAGCTTAGACCAGGCCTCTTCTAATTTGTCTTCGAGTATTATAGTATGATACCTGAATCTAGGAAAGGGTGGCTACAAATCTATCGTCTCCAGGTCATTCTATCCTTTGCCATCCCGCTTCCTTCTCTGCAGTTTACACCCTCCTCACTCATCTACCTCTCCACCCGACCCCTCCATCTCATCCTCGGTTTCTCCCACACCCCCTCCACCCTCACCCTACTCACATACTCTCCTAGTCAGTCTCGCATTCTCCATTCTCTCTAAAAACACCAGCACATCCACAGCGCCACCACAACGTTCCATATCTTCTTTTTTGTGCCACTCTGTCTGCAGTAGTGAAGGAAATAATGCTCTGACTGATGGGATTAAGGCCTGTATTCTCGTCGGTTAAGGTGGCTCCCTGACACCTTATCCATAGCGAATTATTTTCCATAGTGTGCCTTACTACTCTCCTGTATCCTGCGTTTATCTTTTAAACACCATCATGGAAGGCAAAAATAACATGCAAGGAATTATTAACGAGATGCAAGCAAAAATAAACCGGTAAGGAAAAGGTGTTAGGGAGCTTACTTATCTGACGAGAATACGCGACTAAAAAGATTATTCCGAATCCCAACTGATGCCAAACTCGAGGATGGACAGATGAACCCCCTGAACGCGATATGTTCCCTCCGCTAAGTATAAGGGTATGTTGTTTGCCTCAGTGGAATACCTAGGTGAGTCCATGGCAGCGAGAAAAAGATACACACACACACACACACACACACACACACACACACACACACACTTAGGTCTGCTTGATCAACTCTCTGACCCTGGGGATGCCTTCTTCATTCCTTAATATTTTCTTCCAGTTTTATTCAACACAGGACAGACTTATAGAGCAGGAAGAGATGACCCCTCCAGTACGACAGACCTTTCCTATGCTGAATAAAATCGTCTGGTAACAACAAGAATAAACAGGACGTCACCTGGATGCTGCAGCCAGGATTCAGTATTAAAATTGAAAGCGCAAATGTAAAGACAAGCTCCCTATTGGTTACGACAATTTTTGAAATACCTGATGAGGATAGGACACGTCTCACCTTTCCGTACCTGCAGTGAGGGATGTGGGCTAATCACCTTTAATTACAGGTGTCCCTTTAATTACCGTCAAATCATAGGACAGTACTTGACTTCCCCTTCGCGTTCCCAATTACAATACAATGGTCATGATCCTCTTTAACCAGAATTTACCTTTTTTACGCTGCTTTATTTTCTAACATAAAGCCTCTCCTACTGAAGGGATTATTCAAGCTTAAAAAGCGAGAAACAAACAACAACTTTCCTAATAACATCCAGTAAGAGGCCGAGGTGCAATACACGCAATAAATCGCTGAGAAAAGGGAGCTCCGAAGTCTACACTGCAACCTGTAATATGGAACAAAAGGCGACAGCACACTTACAAGCACACCAGGGAAATATACCGTAACAAGGGCTATACTGTAGACTAATGATGGTGGATTTTGGCTCGTACGCTACCACTGTCATTCAGAGTACCGTGAACTGGAATGTAGGTGACCGCGAAAAGCTTTTATTCGAGGTCATCCTTCCTAAGCTGAATAAAATCGTCTGGCGGTAACAAGAAGGAAAATTGAAGTGATGTTCTCGCAATGGTTATGACGGAGACTATATTGCTCTAGGGTAGAAGGGGCAAACTAATCTTTGCTCATCTATCTATCTTTCAATCTATCTAGGGTATAAGGAGAGATAGAGATTACCTTCCACTTTATGATGTGAGAAATGGAGCCTTCTCTCTCTCTCTCTCTCTCTCTCTCTCTCTCTCTCTCTCCACCAGCCAGATAATATGATGTACTCGTCCGTGCCAAGTCAAGACAAACAGCCGGGAGAAGGCCGGCCACCTGCACCACTAGGGTACTTTTTACGAGTTATTTTTAGAAGTTTAATTTATAGTTACCTTAAATCTCTCTGCTTCACATATTTAAACTGTGGTGAAAGCTGTTTTCCAGTGGTACCAGATATCTGCCAAAACAACGACAAATGCTGCAGAAAATAAGGGCCACAAATTTACCCTTGCCCTCTCGGATACGTTGTACGCCTAGTGACTGGACACTATAACTCGATCACGCTATCTCAGTCATCTCTCCTTTACTACCTTTTATAGTTACAGACCGAGGAGAAAAGTTGACTTTTTTGCCTTGCAACAGGTTGCCGTCATCACCAAGAACTAACACAAGCAATAACGAACCCTTATCATCAGTAGTTCTGGCCAGTACTAGCAAAATCAAAGTGGTTCCGTGCAAGTCTCACCGTTCCCATCATCACCCAAGGACAGTACTAACACAGTACCTTGCTTTAAGCTCACATCATCAATATACTACGTTGCAATACAGGAAGGTTAAAATCTCAGAGTGGTGTGGTACGGGACAGTCAAAGTTTGCCCACGTTCCCTACCGGTTGTGGCAATGTGGGCTGTTACATGAACTATTTCTATGTGATAGCAATATGAAGTACACAAGAAAAGAGTATGGGAAGGAAGGATATTCCCTGTCTCTGGGGAGGAAAGAGAAATACGCAAGATACGACGCAATGCTGGCTGAGAAATTCCGATGAACTCTTGGTCATGGCTGTGCAGAATCAAATCATCAGTCATTATCATCATCATACACACGACCAGATTAAAGTGCTATGGCCAAATACCTTGCAACTAGCTATGGGTCGACTTAATACCACATTGCTATAGGTCCACATCATCATTATATCATCATCATCATCATCATCATCATCATACTATCATCGACAATTTCAAAGCACACTACCTTGCAATTGGCTGTGGGTCGAGTTGAGACCACTTGTCAATGGGGTCAGCCACGATCTACCTACAAAAATCCATGTGCTAATAGGGAAGTTTTTGTCTTTACCGATGTCCCACATATGGTGAAGCTAATCAGAAATAATCTTTTGGATTCTGGATTTTTGCTGGAGAATGGTGACATTGTGTCTGATGACTGTATTCGTGAGATGTTAGCAAAGACAAAAACAGAATATGGTTTAGCCTATAAAGTAACTGACATTCATCTTAATGTGACTGGTCAACAGCGGCAGCGAGTTAAGTATGCAACACAGCTGCTGTCAAAGAGCTGTGCAAGTGCACTTCAGTATTTAGGAGAGAGAGGATTATTGCAGAGTAATCACTGGGATGCAACAGCAAAATTCATTTGCCTTGTTGATCAGTGGTTTGTTGTGCTGAATTCTCACATGTATGGTGATAAGCAAGAGCGATGTGCATTTGGAATGTATTTTGATCACCAGGCAGATATATTACAAAAGATGGTCAGTTTGATGTCAACTATGAGAGTATATAATTCTGCAACAAAAACTCTCTATGGTTTCCAGAAGGGTGTGATTTTATCTACCCTATCTCTCTTAGGATTGTATGAAATGCTGAAACAAAACTATGGATTTGAATATATAATGACTAGGAGGCTAAATCAAGACTGCATAGAGCAGTTTTTCGGCTGTATCAGGCAAATGAGTGGACCCCATGATCAACCTCATGCTCTTAGTTTTAAGTACCGGCTGAGGACATTCATATTGGGGAGAGAGTATGTTGTAGTCAGTGAGAAGGGTAATGTAAGCAATAATGTAGAAAACAGTGATTGTGAAACAAGCAGTAAATCTTCCTCTCATGATCGTGAACTTGGTCTGGAAATTTGCTTAACAAGCCTTCCCTTTAAGGAAATGGATTTAGCTGTGGAGGAAGTGGATGATGTGCTGTCTAGGGAGTTGCCGGAACCTGATGAAAAGAAGGAGAATATAAGTGTATCAGTTTCACCTAGCACAGTCATTGAAGAACAGTCCCTACACTATGTTGGTGGGTATATTGTAAAAAAGTTTGCAAATAAACATCCAGACCTAGGATATGTGGCAAGGAACTGTGATTCCTCTAGTAAGTCATGGACTGAAATGATCAGTAGAGGTCATTTATATATGCCCTCTGATAGCTTTTACTCAAAGTTATTAGTAATGAGGGAAGTGTTTAAAGGCGTGCACGGTGAGGGCTTAAGAGAAGGACTATTGTGTGTACAGACTCTTACATCAGAGATAAAAAGTGCTGGAGTAGATTTGCCACATGAGATAATTTCTTTTTATGCAAGAATATCCATCTTCTTTAGGATGAGACAACAAAATACTCAGAATGAACAAACAGAAATATGCTGTATATAAAGGAATGCCAAGGAAAACTATGAAACTAGATACCTGAACTGTTAGTAATCTTCACTGGAGAAAACTGAACTTTCCTTATGTTAAAGTTAAGACAGTGTATTCCCTCAGTATTAATGTTTAAATTTTACTGGATGTATTTGCCTAGTTTCAATGTACCAGTTAAAGTTATGTTTACAATATATTCTACTTTTAACAACCTTTCATTGTGTTTAACCTTAAAGAGAATTCCTGTGTTGTATATCACTGTTTTTGTCATCATTTATACTAGTATTGTCCATAAGAACTATCGGTATAATAATGGTACACTGCATTTGGATAAATGTATCCTACTGTAAGTGAATTAAATATCAGTGATGACTTAATTGCCTTTCACCAGAAATTTAAGTGAAAATAATAACTAAATGTGGGGAACATAATATAGAATGAGCGAGGACGTAGAATGAAGGAGTGGAATGAGAATGAAGGAGTGGAATGAGGGTGAGAGAGCGGTTGGTGGTGAGGTGGACCGCGCGTGACGTCACTGCGCGGGTTGGGTTCATTTTGGGAGGCAGGCTGGCTGACCTGGTGTAGGTAGATCGTGGGGTCAGCGTTGATTAGCCTGGCCAGAGCCGCCTCCGTCAGGGTCACCAGCCCAGTCTCGGGGTCGGCGCTCCACTGGCCTGCCTGTAGACCCCCGCCACCGCCACCATCTCCCTCAGTCTTACCTCCGTCGCCAAGTCTCATCTCTTCCACCATCATCCTTGGACTTGAACCTCCTCTATTTGGAAGGTTCTCTGCTACCTTCTCAACCAGCTTGAAGGCTTGTACTCTTGTCGTAGCGAAAAAAATAGTGTCTTGTCCTTATATCTGCCGGAATCGTATCATTATCCTTTCAGGTGAACCTCCTGTGTCTTGAAGGTTCTCTGCAACCTTCTCAACCAGCCTAAAGATGCTTCGTTGTAAAGAAATATACTAATGGAGTTTTAGTTACTTCTGCCGGAATGGTATCACACAATCGTCCTAAGCACTGATGCCGTCCCTCATTATCACGGAGCTAACAGGATCATCGACACTCAGAAAATGTTAGGTAAATTCACTGTTCTATTCCAGAAAAATACACTGCATGTAAACCACAAGGCTTTGAGCTGGGACCTCTGCAGGAGGGAAGGGGACTGGGTGAGACTTCTTCAGGGGGGTGAAGGAGGTTTTTGAGACTTCTGGAGGAGGAGTAGGCCACTGAATGAGACTTGTAGGTGCTCAAGGAAGCTTTTGAGACTTTTGCAGGATAGTAAGGAACCGAACCACTAACACAGCCGCGACACTCTGTCCCTGGAGGGAGTGACAGGGGCGTCCGTCCTCTCTTAGCTCACTCGCGGTCCACACTGACTCCATTCACCACTGCGCTCCCTCGGCCCTCTCTCTAGACTTGGAGAATTGACGGCTAGGATGCTGGGTCGACATACATTTATAATCATTCTTTTGCCTTATCAACGTTCTCTGTCTCAACCAGAGTTTAGGACTGCTTACTTAATCCTTTGTCTTCACTCATATAACCACCAAACGTTTCACAATAAGGCAAGTTAATATTAAAAAGGAAAAACCTAAAACTAACACATAAAGGTGGGTTTAGCTGAGCTGGAGAATAAATTGGTTTTGGGATAAATAATTACACTGGGAAAGAGTGTCTGAGAAAGAGGTGGATCTGATTAGTATGGTAATAATGAGACAGCTTTGGGGTAGTCTATGGATAATTAAGATAGAAGATAAATAATATACTAAGAGAATAAATAGGAACTTCGATAATTATATGGTAAATGGAGATTTTGTCTTAATGTGGAAATAAATAAACAGGTTTGTGGGTTGGAGAAACAGAGGGCAGGACACACCAAACAAAACCTTGCTAGTTTTATCACGGGGTTCATCTCATCACTAAATAGCCTTAAACATGTCTCCCTAGCCTTTGTGTGTGTGTGTGTGTGTGTGTGTGTGTGTAGGCAGGCAGGTAGGTAGACGAACAGGCAGGCACGAAGGCAGTTACGCAGGAACTCATGTAGGTAATTAGGTAGGCAGACAGGCAGGCACACAGGCAGGTAAGCAGGTAGGCAAGTTAGACCATCCTAAACCTAAACTGAATCGTTTAAATGTAATCTCTTCGAAAGGACTAAGAATTATGACCAAGGCGCCTGATACCCTGTTGGTAAAGAGTACTGTGCCGTCTCAAGTCAGTCACGAGGCTATAAAAATATCACCCAATTCTCCTCTCAGCAACATACAGGGGAAGAGGCTTGATAACTGGGCACTGGTCGAGGGAGCTAGTGATTTGAGGTGCCAGTCATCGGTGTTGGTTAGTGATGTCACGGGAGCTAGTTTGGTGATGAAGCAGAACTGCCTCAAGAACACGAACACGATAACGAACACACACACACACACACACACACACACACACACACACACACACACACACACACAGGATAACCTCAGATGTTTCCTTTCCATATGCCTACAGACTTATGCCTCACCCTTTGTGATGAGGAGGACCATAAGTCGAAGAGGCTGTGTATTTCAAGTGTACAATTTTCCTGCTTGGAATGATTATAACCACTGATGCTACCGGCTCTAAGTACAGGCTTGCGAGGATTCTAAGTGATTTGCCTGATAAGGGAAATTACAATGAGGAAAAGAATTAATGAAGGTAGGAGTGTGGAGGATATAAATGGGGGAAAGAATATATGAAAGTAGGGAAAAGGAAAATATAAAAATAAAAATATAAATTGAGATGACATGAGAGAAAAGTGATACCATGCCTTTTGCTGATAGGAAATTCCAGCACCTGATTACATGGACTGAGGTAGTGAAAGGGAACTGGTCAAAGTTTTCCATTTTCTACTTACAAAATGCTGCGGTAAAGGACGCACGCACGCACACACTCACTCACCCACTCTCTCTCTCTCTCAAAAGAAAAAAAAAAAAGATGCACAATTAACTTATATGTCATGCCAGAACACAAAATGTATTGTATCACCGAAAACTCAAGAACGGTAGATTTTACAGCCAATAAACTGGAAGGGAAGTCTCAAAGAAATCGTTTTATTGCCCAGACGAAACACCTACAGCTTTTGATTGTGCCTTGAGGACCCGAGACCAATTTAAGAGACCGAGGTGGACCAAAATATTAAGAAAGTGTATCACCTTTAATATGAGAGACTTTGGAGACGAGAGAAGTAGGAGAGGGCTTGAGATGAGAGGATTACTAGTTCAATACGAGAGGCCTTTGGATAGGAGTGATGCAAGACAAGGAAACTTCAGGTCAGAAAATTATCTATTTCAATACGAGAAACTGTGGAGGGGAGTGAAGTTAGAGAGGAAGGGTTGAGGTGAGAAAAGGGGGCGTGAGTTGCAGAGAAGGTCGCCATATGGAGGAGGAAAGGGTGACATGGAGGTGATTCATTTGTGGTCACCCCTGACGGGATTAAGGGATCTGGTGACAGACAGGTAGACAGTTAGATTGATTGACTGACTGACTGATTGATTGATAAGTGAAGTTTGTATGGAAGACGTAAATTTGGACCAGCTTAAAGTGAGTGTACAGTAGAAATGGATGGTCGAAGCAGGTATCTATCTATCTATCTATCTATCTATCTACCTAGGCTGCTTCCCCCAAGGAAAGGGAGGTAGCCGAGACAGGACGACACACTCCCCATTTACTCAGCCATTCAAACACATTCATTCGCATCTTAGCCCCAAAGGGAGAAGTAGGTATACAGGACAAAAATCTACCAAGTGAAGGTGAAGGTAATACAGAAATGGGTGGCAGTTGTATGTATGAAGGACGAGAAAATGGACCAGGAGATATATGTATGAAGGACGAAAATAATGGGCCAGGTTATTGTGAAAGACCTATAATTATCACAGTATAAAAAACAACGAATCAATAAGCTTCAAGTACTGAGATACAAGTCCTTCAAGTCTAGAGAGAAGCCATAAACCACACACAGAGGCCAATTAAGGAAACTCGCCAATGAACGAGCAAGATGATGACCATATCCATTTTCGTAATAACTTTCCTTGTATATCTTGCACGTAGGTGGGTTTGTGCAACTTTAAGATGTGGAAACTGATTAGCTTGCGTGTAGATGTGTGTAGGGGGGGGGTGCGTTGTTGTTGTTGAGATTCGTCCATTTTATTATGAAAATGGACCCGGGCTCAGGGTGGAGAGCCCGCCAGAGTTATCAGAGATGTCAGTGGAGCAGCCTCTACGAGGAACTGCTGGGGCTGGTTAGTTTGGAAAATAAGGATACGTCTGTCTGTTTTAGACGGCCTAGGAGAATGTCGGGATTAAAGGCCGACTTTACGATGCTGGAAATTTCTGCCTTGCTGCGGGTGTCGTTATAGCTGAGGTCAGGTTCAGAAGCGTGTGGAGTAGTGCCTTCAGGATCTATCTCGGCAGGTGGCGGTGGTTTAGGCTGTTTCTTCCTCTACCTCTTCTTGTTCGATGTCGGTGGTGGGGAGGGAGAGGTACATGCCTCCTCGGTGGCCTGGAGGTTCACGACAGCATCAGGTGGTAAGGGGGAGGTGTGGTCGCTTTCTTCCTGTAGGATGGAAAAGACAGGAGAGGCGACCCTTCCCTCAGCTGCTGACGGCGGGCGGTGATCATCGGCGGTGTCGGTGTCCATGGGCGGGGCAGAGGTAGAGCAGGAGGCGGCAGTTACCCTGTTTAGGGAAGCGTCGAGCTGCAGCCTTTTCCACGGTGTTGTGCGGGGTCTAGGAGGCTGCAGCGTTGTGGTGTGACGCTCCTGACGCGGGAATGGCCGTGCATCACGAGCGAAGCTCTGAGGGATGACAAGGCGTGGCAGCCCGTTCTTCTCAAAGATTTGAGGGAGTAGAACGAGCATAGCTGCCTTGTCATCGCCACAGAAAGCCTTCGCCGTCGCGATGCACATGGCGACAATGGTGTCCACATCCCCAGGACATCGGGGATCCCCAGGCCGCCGCCCCCGGGCCGTGGGGCGCCGCTGTGCATAGGCAGAGCCTTGCACAGCTGCACCCCCCGGTCCAGTGACGTGTATAGCCTCGGGACCCTTCGGTGTCTGGAGAATGTGGAACTCCACTGTCTCGCCCTGGCGTAACAAGGGTGAGTGGCGCCGAGAAGAGGTAGCAGCGATCCCAGAGCGATGTACAAATACATCGGCGCCAGAATCCTGGCGCCGGATGAATCCGTACTTCGCCCTGATGCTGTACCACTTCACGGTGCCAGTGATGGTGGTGGTCTGCTCTCCTCCCTCAGGCTCAGCTGCCAGGTCAGCCCCCCTCAACGGGTCGTAGGCTGTGGCAGAAGTAGAGGCCATGCTGGAGAGAGGAGGAGATGTTGCTGCTACCGCTGCTGGACCGCGCCCTGACTGACTGGGCATGGGGGGGGGGTTATAGGTAGAGGCAGACTGATGGGCGCCGCATTGGGGGCGGGGCTTGCAACAAGGGAAACTCCCATAAAATAGAGGGGAGCCTTATGTAACTTCGACGAATCTTTATACTGATCATTGTCTTTTCGTTTTTTTTTCTCTCCGTCTTGTTCTTGCGTTGCCTCCATGTAAGGGCTGTCTCCAGCTTATAATGCTGGCACACTTCATGCTCCACTTATTGCATTCACTTTAATAATAATAATAATAATAATAATAATAATAATAATAATAATAATGATAAACACAACTTGTATTTTTTGGATTCCCTGTCGGAGGATAATTATAAATATAAGAAAACTCATGTTTCAGGGGAAAGTAAAGGAACTGAAGCATTAAATTTAGTTAACTTTCCTCCCCTCTTTCTTCCTCGTCAGTATAATATTTCTCGATAAGAGAAAAAGAGCAGCGAATAAAAGCAAAAAGAACAGAGAATGAGATAAAGAGCAGGGACTGAAACAAAGCGCATTAAGGCAGAATGGGGCCAGAAAAAGTGAAAAAAAACGAAAAACGAAAAAAAGAACACAGGGTAACAGTAATATAGGCTTAGATAGGAAGTTCGGAGGCTGATGAGGACTATGAGGAGTGCTACAGCATAAGCAGACGAGACTACGTGGTTCAGAGGCTGATGAAGGCTATGAGAAGACCATTACTGATTTGAGAGTTATTGTATAATCAGACAGGACGTGTACGACTCCCAGTATGGTGTGTGTAATAAGCAGTAAAAAGCCTTGCACGAGGGAGGTCGGAAGCTACAAACGTTCTATTGACCAATTACCAATAGGAGGAGTGTAATAGATAATAAACACCCTTGCATGAGTGGGAGGTAGGAGGCTTTAAAAACATACCATTGACAGATTACCAATAGGACGAGTGTAATAGACACCCACATAACAGATACGAGTAAACATCCATGCCTGAGAGGTGGGGAGCTGTAAACACATACCTGTGATGTTACCAATTAGACGAGTGCAGTAGATAGTATGCATCCTTACTTGAGAGGAGGTGGAAAGCTTCAGAAGCATTCCATTGACATATTAACCTCCACATTAAGCAAAGCACTGAGATATCTATTAACGCTTGCCATAAAACACTGAACCTGAGTCTGTTATCTCGCAGCCACATACGAAAAGACATAAAACAAGGCATATCCAACGACTTTCAGTACAGCAACGTCTCTTCAACCTTATTCTTACTTCAGACGACTTTATTCAACTTGGGCAAGATATCTGCTAATGAAACTTGGGCAGGATATCTGGTACACAAGGCTGTATCTACTGCCATCTTTCTAGTTCTAGTATTTTCCACGAAGCTCTTATACAATCGTCCAGAGAAAGCTAAATAAACTAAAAACATATGCTATACTGAGGAAGAGGAATCGTAATTATAAAGGGCGGTATTCTTAAGCAGTCCACCCTCAGTCACACGAGAAGCCAAACGTAAAAACAAAATTTCAGTTAAACAAGACACACACAAAC
>NW_027643710.1:535000-540000 GCF_032717465.1 Coenobita brevimanus | reverse complement strand
CAGAGCATCATTATTTTTTCTCTGCTCAGCTGTTGTGCCGATCATGGCATGTCGTGGCTTTCTTAAGGGTTATATCAAGACCTGCCACTTCAAGCAGACCCTCTTAACTAAATAAAATCGTCTGGAAATAGCTAGAATAATAAAATGTCAGGGAATAAGAGGGTTAATACTCAGACAATATTTTCAGCTCTGGAAAGAAGTAAACACATGACACCATAGCCTAAGTACGGGTCACTGAGCATAAAAGGGCACTGGGGTTGAGGTGTGTGTGTGTGTGTGTGTGTGTGTGTGTGTGTGTGTGTGTGAAAGTGTAGTTGTGTAACAGTACTATACAGCCAGACACAAAAACTTCACCCAATATTTCACCTCATCTCTTCTACTTTTTACTTCCCTCTGTTGCCTAATATTCCTAAGCTGGGAGAGGCTTCGTTTGCTTCTCCCCCTAATCATTCCCTCTGATACAATACAGGAAAGTGACGGATTTCCCCCCCCACACACACCCTCTCTCTCTCTCTCTCTCTCTCTCTCTCTCTCTCTCTCTCTCTCTCTCTCTCTAAGTGTTAAGTGGGAGCAGCAGAATACCAGGCAGAACTTTTATGTCTCTTAAGTGTACCTCGTTTCATTGTTGTTGTTGTTGTGATATTTGCCTCACAACATGGTGAGGACACGGGCAAACATAGAGCCCGTCAGACAAGTGGCATAAAGTAGCTCTCAAACGAGAGCATAGTGGTGACAAAAACTGCAAGACGAAGCAGCAAGGCAGGACAAGATCAGGCGTGGCTCAGCAGTTACGAGAGCAGTCTGGTGGCGATATAGTTGACGAGGGCAGCACGTGGTGGATCAAACCCGATGCCCTCACGGATGGCGGCTTCCTCAGATGGAGAGATGGAGTTGGAAATGTATGCCTCACGGATCTTCTGATACAAAGTCTGGTAGACGAGAGACAGTGTATCTTCGTCGTTGATCGGATCCGTGAGGCAGAAGAGTAGCTCTTCCAGGTCCGCATCCGTGCGGGCATCGAGATCACGAGTCCCTGAGAGTGGTGGAAGGAGGGCCTCGATCCGGCGAGCAACGGAGGAGGGGTCGCTCTTGGTCTTTCCCCCTTTCTTCTTTTGTTTCTTCCTCTTCTTCTTAGGTGGCGGGGGAGAAGAAGAGAGAGCGATGGCGGCAGGCGGTGGTGAAGGTGGAAGAGGCTCCTCCACTTCGTCAGGAGCAGATGGAGAGGGCACGGAGGAGGGCTCCGCTGCTTCCAGATGTACTAGAGGGACGGGGGACGAGACACGCTCCTCCTCAGCTCCTGACGAAGGGAGGTGGACCTCCACGACAGTCTCCCCATGCTCAATATCCATGGCCTGTGACGGTTCCGGGTCGGTGATCGAAGGTTCAATGGTGGCGGCGCCAGTCGTCCGGTTGAGAGGGGCATCCAAACACAGCCGTTTTCGCGGTGTCGTGCGAGGTGGTGGTGGCTGCTGTCGCCGGGCCTGACGCTCCTGACGAGGGAGGAGACGAGGATCGCGGGTGAAGCTTCGGGGAATAGCAAGGCGTGGAAGGCCGTTCTCCTCAAAGATCTGAGGAAGGAGAACAGCCATAACCGCCTTGCTACCCCCACTAAAAGCCTCAGCCGTCGCGATACACATCGCAACGAGTGTGTCTGTGTTGCCAGCACTTCCAGGACCCTTTGGCTGGCGTCTCTGGGCAGGGTGACGCCGCCGTGCACGGGCAGAGCCCTGCACAGCAACACCACCCGGCCCAGTGACGTCCTTAGCCTCGGGACCCTTGGAAGCCTGTACAACACGAAACTCCACCGTCTCTCCCTCGGCAAGTGAGCGCTGGAAATGCCGTGGATTTGGTGCAACGATCCCAGAAGCGTGCACGAAAACATCAGCGCCAGTGTCCCGGCGTTTGATGAAACCGTAACACGATCTCACGTTGAACCAATTCACGGTTCCCTGGATGGTAGTGGCTCCTGGCGGCACGGATCTGCTGTTTGGTGCCCCCCTCAACGGGTCGCAGGCACGAGCAGAGTCGCTGGAAGTCTCGGGCATAGTGACGACTGGCCAGGCCAAGCTATGCAAGAGGAGTGCTCTTTTCATTCACTGTCCTAGAATTCGAGGATTGAGGGTGTGCGGTGTGGCTAATGTGGTGCACAACCCTTTCACTACGAGTACTGTAATCTTATTCGTGCAATCTCCAGACGATTTTATCCAGCTTAAAGGGGATTTGTCGAACTGGAGGGGTTATATCTAGCCTTCATTAACCCCTTCACCACTAAGGGTCTTTTCCAAGTTTAAAATCGTCTTGAGAGACAGACAGACAGAGACAGAGACAGACAGAGAGACAGAAATAGACAGACAGAATTAAAATAAAACTGTGTCATCGGACTGAAGGAGTTAACCAGTTTCTATGACCAACGCCAGACGATTTTATTCAGCCGAGGGACAATTTATTTTTTTATTTTTTTAAGCATGGAAGAAGGAACTGCGGCTAAACGGTGGACAACTATCTCTTATAAACTTTTTTTTTCCTTTTCCGTGATAACAAATTTAACCCTTTCAATTCGGCGGGGTATTTTTTTATGCATTCGTGCTGGAGAGCAGATTTGACTAGTAACCAAGGAGACTCATTTCTATCTCTTAACTGAGGCCCACTGAATTTCACGCAACCACGACTTAGCATTCTCTTTGTGGGAGTGGTCTGGTTCCTTCAGATGAAAACAAACGGACTATAATAACAAGAATAAACTTAAAAAAAAGAATGGACATCACCGGGATTCAAGGCATTAACCCGGGAAGATTTCACTCAGTAGCGGGAAATTCGCACGTGTAGTAACAACGTGACTGAATCTGGCACCTCCCCGGACTCCGAGATACAATAGGATCACGTCTTTTCCGTTTTATTCTCGCTGGGCAGAAGCGAGCGAGGTGGAGGGGTGCTGTCAGGTGAACCCGTCTGACCTACGCTGAATACGTGGTTAGAAAGTCTTCATTAACCCCTTCTATATGTAAGCGTTTTTCAGTGTCGGTATATCGACCAGAAAGTCTTTATTAATCCCATCTATATGCAAACGTTATTCGGTATCTGTAAATTTGTTAGAAGGCCCCCATTAATCCTTTCTATATACAAACGTTTCTCGGCATCGGTATCTTCTTATCACCCACACGTTTTCATTCAGCTTAGACCAGGCCTCTTCTAATTTGTCTTCGAGTATTATAGTAAGATACCTGAATCTAGGAAAGGGTGGCTACAAATCTATCGTCTCCAGGTCATTCTATCCTTTGCCATCCCGCTTCCTTCTCTCCAGTTTACACCCTCCTCACTCATCTACCTCTCCACCCGACCCCTCCATCTCATCCTCGGTTTCTCCCACACCCCCTCCACCTTCACCCCACTCACATACTCTCCTAGTCAGTCTCGCATTCTCCATTCTCTCTAAAAACACCAGCACATCCACAGCGCCACCACAACGTTCCATATCTTCTTTTTTGTGCCACTCTGTGTGCAGTAGTGAAGGAAATAATGCTCGGACTGATGGGATTAAGGCCTGTATTCTCGTCGGTTAAGGTGGCTCCCTGACACCTTATCCATAGCGAATTATTTTCCATAGTGTGCCTTACTACTCTCCCGTATATTGCGTATATCTTTTAAACACCATCATGGAAGGCAAAAATAACATGCAAGGAATTATTAATGAGATGCAAGCAAAAATAAACCGGTAAGGAAAAGGTGTTAGGGAGCTTACTTACCTGACGAGAATACGCGACTAAAAAGATTATTCCGAATCCCAACTGATGCCAAACTCGAGGATGAACAGATGAACCCCCTGACTGCGATATGTTCCCTCCGCTAAGTATAAGGGTATGATGTTTGCCTCAGTGGAATACCTAGGTGAGTCCATGGCAGCGAGAAAAAGATACACACACACACACACACACACACACACACACACACACTTAGGTCTGCTTGATTAACTCTCTGACCCTGGGGAGGCAATTTGCATTAAGCTCTCTTGGCGTACAACAATTACGCCAAGAGAGCTTAATGTAAATTGCCTCCCTCACCTCCCCCAACTCATCAGCCTACTATACAGACGGCTCTGTGAATAACAATATAGCAGGTGCAGCAGTCGTATGCCGAGAACACTCATTTGGCCTGCGTGTATCAGATGGAGCCTCTACACTCCAGACTGAATTAATTGCAATTCTTACCGCCATGGATGATGCCCTAGACATCAACCCAACATCCCATACAATCATCCATACAGACTCCGCCAGCGCAATACAAACGCTAAGAAAACAGGAGCCGTCTGATAACACTCATTTAATTACTGACATAATTGCCACCGCGCAAGAAATACGAGATGCTGGCGGAACTATCACAATTAATTGGATACCCAGCCATGTAGGTATCAAAGGGAATGAATTGGCAGACCAACTAGCCAAAGAAGCCACGGAATATTCACACGTTCAGGTTGACATAACACCGAGCCTCACTCAGATCAAAAGAACAATTAAAATGCAGGCAGCAACAATCAACCGCTCAGAACACGAGCATCAAGTCCAGGCGGGCTCCCCTTCTGCAATATGGTATGCTGCCGCTACAAAATATGAGCCAATAAATGCTATTAACAAATTCAAAAGCAGAACACTTAAAAATATACGACGCCTCCGCCTGGGATATAAGTGTAAAGCTCATATACTCACAAATGAGGCACAACCCAGCACGTGTGAAAACGGCAACACTGATACCCCATTCCCGTTTCTCCACTATATTCTCAGCTGCCGAAACACCAATAAATTTAACAGACCTGTCAATCTCCCCAACCCAGATACGCCCCGCATAAATACGGCAGCCAGCCCCGAGGAGACACTTAAACAAGCAGCTGCTGCAGTGATTGCTAATACACCCATAACAACCCTAGCAAACATCACTGCACACTTCCCCCCACCCTTTTAAAATCACTCAGTCAGGCAGCCACAACTGTCTCAGTCACCATGCCCCCT
>NW_027643710.1:527500-530000 GCF_032717465.1 Coenobita brevimanus | reverse complement strand
TTCATACGCATACACACACTACATACACACACGCAAACACTTCATACACACACACACACACACACACACACACACACACACATATCTACATACATATATCACAAATGTGCACACACTACATACATATATACATACATACACGCACACACATCACGAAGCATACACGTACAGTACATACACACGCATAGACACCAACACATATACGTCAAACACACGCACATACACACCTACACATGTACGTCACATACACACACGCACACACGTCATACTGATAAGACTGTTTATACTTACACACCTACACATGTACGTGAAATATACTCACATGACTAAACACACGCACACGTCACACTGATAAGATTGTACACACACACACACACACACACACACACACACACACACACACACACACACACACACACACAAAAATATTCTAAGGTAGGACTTCTTGGTGGGGAAGGGAGTGTGTGTGTGTGTGTGTGTGTGTGTGTGTGTGTAACACACTCTAACCAAGGCAAGACTATGAATATTGTCCACTATACTCTTTTTACTCTAACTTGGCCTAAAACTCCCCTATTTCCGTCCTGAATGCTGAGTTCTAGCAATAGATGAACACTGGAAGATGATGCTGGTCACGAAGATGTGCTGAGACAAGGTTGTAGAGCCATAGCATTGTACTTTCTGCCACTGAACTACGTGAAATCAGCTGCAAAAGAACGAAAATCTGGGCCAAGTGAATGTGAAAAGAATATATCTCCCGCAGTTTATATATAATGTTTTTGTACGAACATTTATATCAACAGTTACCTTTTTTTCCTTCATAATATATAAGAACGACGTCGAGCCAAGTTTTTGAAAAGATCCAGGAATGTAAGAGTTCTCTGTGGTAAGAAATTAAGGAGAAGAGTGTTGTGGGTGTTGGCGGAGCATTGCGGTGAGATGAGCAGGAACACGCATGACTGTACACACACGCACACACACACACACACACACACACACACACACACACACACACACACACACACACACACACACACACACACACACACACACACACACACACACAATATTCTCTAATGGAACTTGCTGGTGGGAAAATGTGTGTATGTAACTGGTGGTGTGAGAGGTTGCCATGGTAACACACAGGCACCTCCCACTAGTCAACCAAAGACTTCCTTAGCGATATATTTTTGGACAAGGCTGATTAACATCCTTTTGTACGTTTTTTATGCAGATTATGGTAAAGCTTGAAGTATTTATACAGCACAGTAGGAGAGCAAGGTGTAATAAGCAAAATAAATAGCTAAGGAAGAGGTGCTAGGGAGTTGTAGAATGAGTTTATAGCTGTAATTTTTACCAGAGCGTTCCATTAAGCTGTATGTATAGCTTATCAGACTTAACATGGCTGAGATCTTATATTTGCTGCTTATTTCTCATAGCATAATTACAGGCAGAAGAAGACGATAACACGACTCTACATATCTTCAACAACACTTTTTCGTGACTGGCATCATATTGTATCGTCAGGCTCTTGTTACAGCTCAGCATTCAAGATGGAGATGGCAATTTTAGGCCAAGTTAAAGTGAAGTTCTGTATCCATTCCATAACACCTTTTTGTGACTATACCGGTCTTCCTCTAACAGGGGCCGGTTTTCCATCCCTGTGTAGGTCATTTTATTCATTTCACGTAGTCCAGTGCCAGGAAATGACAATGGTATGGCTCTACATCCTTTACATAGCACTTCTTCGTGACTAGTAGCATGTTTTGGTGTTCATCTATTGCTACAACTCAGCATTCAAGATGGATAGATGGTAATTGTAGGTCCATTTAGGGAAAAGAGAGTATTGTTTTATATTCTAGTGTTAATGTATCCTTACAGCTCAGCATTTAAGGTGAGGAGATGGCAATATTAGACAAAGTGAAAGTGAATAGAGTATGGTAAACATCTAAGTATAATTTCTGATTTTGTTTGCTACGGTCCCTGATGCTTCCTCTACAACGGTTTTCTCTTATGCACTCAGGCTCCTAAGACCCTTACCCAGCTGAATGTCTGGAATCTAATAGAATAAAAGTACTAGAGTTGCACGATCATTGGAGGGTTAATATTTACAGCATTAACGCTCTCAGACATTTATAAATAGCTCACAGGTGCATAATAGCCTCTTGTATTAGCTAGAATAAAGTAGTAGAGTTTCCCTGAAGATGAGAGGGCCTCCGTGCCCTCTAGGGGTTGTAAAAGTAGTTGGGTAAAGTTTCACATAAGTTTCTGGGCTGAACAAACATGGCATTCCATTGGTCAGTCAGTGGTACTCGGACGATAAGAGTGTGAGGCTGCGTCGGCTCCGTCTCCTGATGTAAGTGTTAAATTTTACTGTTTTGGTGTTAAATTTCGCTGTTTTTGCCATTAACATGATTCAGATAGGACACAGAGGTATCTTGCTGCCAACCAGGAAGTGTCATAGGTCAAATAGATTCAACAGATGAGGGCAATAGACGTCGTT
>NW_027643710.1:500000-525000 GCF_032717465.1 Coenobita brevimanus | reverse complement strand
TCCAAATTCCCCTATTCGTCAACGCGATAGGATGGCCGGGGATACTGTAGAGATGGAAGGCAAAAGTGGCAGGAGATAAATTATATAAAATGGTGATCCCTGAACCTCACCTGTATCGAATCGTTCGTGTCGTATCTTTTTTAAAGGATCTAACATGCTTGCATGCGTCGTCGGCCTTGGTCACATAATGGCGGCTCTCCACACTGTACAATCTTTTGCAGCCTCCCTATTCACTCCCTTATCCCTGAAGTCACACTATGACCTCGTCCCAGGCCTTTTCCGGTCTGCCTCTCGCAGCCCAACCTCCGACGTTCACACCTCTCTCTCCTCACCCAGTTGTCATCCTCCATCCTCTTCACATGTCCTAACCACCTCAGTCTATCCCTCCTCATCACAACAATACACTTTTGTCCCATCCCGCCTCTTAATTCGTCAATAGTAAACCTAGCCTCCCCCCCAAACCCAGGCCTAGCATTTAAGTAAGAACTACACGTCCATCTAATCATTGTTATTTCTGTGCGAAATGTGTTGACTACGTAATCCTTGGTTAGGTAAAGATTCGTTTATTCCCCTGAACCAGAGTGACATTATTCTTATTTTATTCTTATTGTTATCAAGCCATTTTATTCAGCTTACGAGCAGCCTCTCGTACTAAAGACTTTATTAGTACTGCATCTGACTCCTTCAGTTTGAAAAGTGTACCCTAAGCTGAATAAAATCATCAGGCTGTTGCAAGAATATAATGAACGACGTTTCCTGGCTGAATGGGTTAACACTAACATGATCATTTGCCCCGACATTATCCGATTTATTCACCATCTCGATAACTGACTGAGATTTTGGTAGTCATGGTCGGTGACAGGATGGGGCTTTGACCATAATGGCTTTCAGGTTGGCTCTCATGACTGTACCGTTCACATATTTGCATAAAGATTGTGATTTACACCCTTCCTTGATCAGGGCATGCGTTCTGACGTCGTGCGTTGTGTGAACTACGGGGGGAGGGGGGTGAAGATTGTCTGTACCCCCACCCCCCAAGAAATTACTTAAAAGAAATAATTCGTGTACTCTATTGGATGACGTGGATGTGGACGTATTATAACTACATATTTACACGGCACAGCAATTCCACTATGACACCAGCTGTTGACAATGCTGGTGCTCTTGGGTCTAAAGAAGCTATTTTTTCGGTGACAATCCCTACTAAGAAATGAGTTCATTATTCACACACCCGTCCGGCAAGGGAGATACAATAATCCTGGTTAACATCTGTTTATTTCGAAGGTGCCCTGAGGTTTATGAAAAGTCCCAAATACTCCTTGCTAATTAAACAGCCGATGGAAAATATGTTAAATACCATTGTTAAATTTGCCAACATTTACAAACAACCACACTGATATATTTCCAGAGGTGGATTTTTGTGATTTGGCGTCGTAGCAGTGGCTAATTGTACACACCATCTCTAAACTGTCACCTTCTCTATGCCGGCTACTCCAGTCCCCCTTCCCTACCCCCTCACCTCTTCCCAACTCCCTCACCTCTTCCCTCTACCCCCTCACCTCTTTCTCTACCCCCCTCCCATCTTCCCTACCCCGTCAGCTCTTCCCTACCCCCTCACCTCTTCCCTCAACCCCCTCACCTCTTTCTCTACCCCCCTCCCATCTTCCCTACCCCCTCAGCTCTTCCCTACCCCCTCACCTCTTTCTCTACCCCCCTCCCATCTTCCCTACCCCCCTCCCATCTTCCCTACCCCCTCACCTCTTCCCTCAACCCCCGTCCCCTCTTCTCTACCCCCTCACCTCTTCCCTACCCCCTCACCTCTTCCCTCTACCCCCTCACCTCTGTCCTCTGCCCCCTCACCTCTTCCCTCTACCCCCTCACCTCTTCCCTACCCCCTCACCTCTTCCCTCAACCCCCTCACCTCTTCCCTACCCCCTCACCTCTTCCCTACCCCCTCCCCTCTTCCCTACCCCCTCACCTCTTCCCTACCCCCTCACCTCTTCCCTCAACCCCCGTCCCCTCTTCCCTCTACCCTCTCACCTCTTCCCTACCCCCTCACCTCTTCCCTACCCCCTCACCTCTTCCCTCAACCCCCGTCCCCTCTTCTCTACCCCCTCACCTCTTCCCTACCCCCTCACCTCTTCCCTACCCCCTCACCTCTTCCCTACCCCCTCACCTCTTTCTCTACCCCCCTCCCATCTTCCCTACCCCCCTCCCATCTTCCCTACCCCCTCAGCTCTTCCCTACCCCCTCACCTCTTCCCTCTACCCCCTCACCACTTCTCTACCCCCTCACCTCTTTCCTTTACGTTCCCCTCTCTCTCCCCGTTACCAGTCAAACCTCCCCTACCCTCACACCTCTGCTCTCCACCTCTCAGGTTGAATTTTTCCATTGACACGAAGAAAGAAGAGGATTTTCGCACGACCAAGCAGGCAGAGGATATTTACACGACCAAGCAGGCAGAGGATATTTACACGACCAAGCAGGCAGAGGATATTTACACGACCAAGCAGGCAGAGGATATTTACACGACCAAGCAGGCAGAGGATATTTACACGACCAAGCAGGCAGAGGATATTTACACGACCAAGCAGGCAGAGGATATTTACACGACCAAGCAGGCAGAGGATATTTACACTGCCAGGCAAGCAAAGGATATTTACACCGACACGACAGACGACAGGAGTGGGAAATAATAGCTTTCTTCACAAGTAAAAGGTATTTGAACCATTTTTAAACTTTTTGAAATTTGAAATATTTTTTTCTGAGCTTTTCTCACATCGTACACTTAGTCATGCATTTTGTTTATTGTTAAAAGAGTGATTTTCACACACACACACACACACACACACACACACACACACACACACACACACACACACACACACACACACACACACACACACACACACACACACACACACACACACACACACACACACACACACACACACACACACACACACACACACACACACACACACACACACACGCACACACACACACACACACACACACGCACGAAACACGCACACGCACCACACACGCACAAGCACAGATCTCTCTCTCTCTCTCACACAAAAATTTTGCACGAGAGCACTGATAGCTGTGTGGTGGTTGTGACGGTGGTGATGTCAACGGTGTTGGTGGTGGTAGTACGTGGTTGTGGTAGTGATGATAATGTTATGCTGGTGGTTGTGATGGAGTGTGGTTGTGATGGAGTGTGGTTGTGATGGAGTGTGGTTGTGGTGGTGGTGGTGGTAGTGTGGGTGTGGTGATGGTACAGTATGGCTGTGAAGAACTTAAAGGAAGGATGTGTGGAATGGGAAGGAATTGGATGACAAGTTGGGGTTAGAAGACATTGACGTAAGTTTGCAATATAATGTTGGTGTTATGGAAAATAAATCTCTCAGGGAAATGCGCTACGAAGCCTCCTATGCCACCCAGAATACGGGACATAGGCTCAGCAGTAGCATATAGTGCGTACTTTGGCCTAATTGATATTTGCTCCACAGAAAACGATGGAAACGCCGGAGGACGAGATGTCAACCCTGGCCAGCGAGATGGCAACTGCAGGCGAGGGGGAAGGCGAAGCTGCAGCCCCAGAAGACGAGATGGCAACCTCAGAAGACGAGATGGCAACCTCAGAAGACGAGATGGCAACCTCAGAAGACATGGCAACCTCAGAAGACGAGATGGCAACCTCAGAAGACATGGCAACCTCAGAAGACATGGCAACCTCAGAAGAAGGGGTGGCAACTACGGAAGAAATGGCAGGTGTAGACGACGAGATGGCCGCTCGAGAACATGGCAAGCCCTGCAGAGGAACTGGTGCAGCGTGTGTTGTAGCTTGTACTGATAGGTGATGTGGTAGGGAGGGTAGCAGCAGCTGTGGCGGCACCTGTATAGCGTTACTCTGGTAGGCATTGCATTCCTTAGGCACCTTTGATGTTCCTGTATTTCCCCAGGCGATGGAGAGACGGCTGCGAGGGAGAGACGAGACGGCCGAGAGACCAGGGGAGACCGGAGAGCCTGCAGGGAGATCGGAGCGCCGGACAGGACAGGACAGGTGACAGGTTGTATTATTCTTTGTATTTTCCTTTAGGGTGTGATTGTGTGTGCGTGATTTTGTGTGTGTGTGTGTGTGTGTGTGTGTGTGTGCGTGATTTTGTGTGTGTGTGTGTGTGTGTGTGTGTGTGTGTGTGTGTGTGTGTGTGTGTGTGTGTGTGTTTAGTTCCCAGCATACTAGGCTGGGTGTGGCAGGTAGGTGGGTCTGGGGAGGGAGGTGGGGTGGGGGGAGGCGGGAAAGGGGAGACTTCCTTCCACTTCCATCTTCCTCTCCGTCTGTCCTGTCTGCCTGTCCTCAGCGCAGCCGAACGTGCTGGGATGGTGTGTCTGTCTGTTAGTGTCTGTCTGCTTTAGTGCTTCTTTCTCTTCCCCACCTTTACTCTTTCATGCGCTTTTTCTTTTTCTGTCGTTCTAGAGTGAGCGTGATGGAGAGAGGGTAGAGGGGCGAGTAGGAGCTAGGGAGCGAGTTGGAGATAGACATAGGACCTACTACATAATATTAATTGCTAAAGGTATCTTGCCCGTATTTAACTGATATACTTTGATAATACTTGAAACATTTGCTCTAGTCCAATACTTTTGTGATATACTTTGAGATACTTTAATATATAAAATCTTCTGCCAGAGTAACCTAACAGCTGCTGCCATTGCTACTTGTATACTTTGTAAATGTATTGTAATTGTAAACTCTTGTAAAACACTAAAGATAATAAAAGAATCAGCTGTATATCAACTTTACTTTGCCCTTTATGGTATTACAAATGACTAAAATACAATATCACAGAAAAAGTAAAGTATGCAAAGAAAGCCTACAATGCTATACTCTAGTTGCCAAAGACATGGAACAGAGTACACAGTAGACTCCAGCACAAGTTAACTTGCTGCTATAAACTCTTGGGTATAAAAACCCACAATTCAACTTGGACTTTATACCAGTTCCACCATCTCGAAAAATCCTAAGTCCAAAAAGCACTCCAATTTGGACTTAGGATTTTTTCGAGTGACTGGATCTGGTATAAGTCTTAAGGGCACCAAAACCCTTACTTCGGACTTAGACTTTATACCCACCAGAGAAGTGGGTATAAAGTCTAGGGATATAAAAGCCCTACTTCAACTTAGAAACTGCCTTCCCCGTATCACATGGTATAGTAACACCTCCATCTACCCCACACGACTTATTCTTTACCTTTTTGTTGTCTCTGTCCTCTTCTTCATCACTCGCTTCCCTCTCGCTGCCGCGTATCATCCTCTTTCTCTTCTCTCTTGTACTGATGACCTCCGTAAACCCGGTATCCATATCTATTTCTTCCTCGTTGTCACCCAAGGGGCCTCCCTTCCCTCGTTCATGGCCATGGCACTAGCCATTTCAGGGGACGTTGGTTTTGTAGTGCATCCGATCAGTTTCAACTCAGTTGTTAAATTACTGTGTGATGAAGCGCTCTGGGAAGCACGTCTGCCTGCCGCGGAGGTCAAGGACAGAATGAAGAGGGTGTATGTAGGTGAAGTGGAGGGAGGGAGAGGGAGGGGTAGACCGAGGATGAGGTGGAGGGATGGAGTTTAGAGGTATATGAATGGGCGTGAGTTGGGGGAGGGTAGTCAAATGGTGGGTGACAGAGCGACTTGGAGGCGTTTTGTCTGCGGCCACTCTTTGCGGGATTAGGGCGTCGGGCTATAGATAGATAGATAGATCTATCGGTGGATAAATCAATAATTATATGGTGTCACGGTAGGGTCAGGCTCCATATTACCTCACCCTTACCAGCTTACTTCGGCATTTGTCAGGTTAATATACATAATACATTCACTGTTATGTCCATCCATCTCTCTCATTCTCCTCATCTCACCCTGTTTACTCCCCTCTCATCATCATCATCATCATCATCATCATCATCATATTTCCCAGTTCTGTATTATATAACCATCTTTTTTTTTTTTTTTTTTTTTTTTTTTTACATACTACATAAATGTAAGATGTGTTGTACTTCATGAATATAGGATATGGCTGTATGATAGGCCAGCCAGTTGCAAGTAATGGTGTGTGTGTGTGTGTGTGTGTGTGTGTGTGTGTGTGTGT
The DNA here is from genome assembly GCF_032717465.1 of Coenobita brevimanus. Lineage (NCBI taxonomy): Eukaryota > Metazoa > Arthropoda > Malacostraca > Decapoda > Coenobitidae > Coenobita > Coenobita brevimanus. The sequence continues at coordinate 518,858 of NW_027643710.1, read as the reverse complement.
GTGTGTGTGTGTATATAATTCACCGGGTCGGTCAGGATCACTTGATGGTCGTGATCGTCAGCTTTTACCCTCCCGGAAGGGAGCTGAGAGCTCATATAGTCCGATCTAAGGGCAAGGCTGTGACCACACACGCACACACCAGTCCCCTTGCTCAAGGGGGACAGTAACCACCCACTTCGTCAGTGAAACTTTTCGCAACGTGTGTGTGTGTGTGTGTGTGTGTGTGTGTGTGTGTGTGTGTGTGTGTGTGTGTGTGTGTGTGTGTAAACTTAACCCATTAGCTGTGGTGGCTTCTCTTCAGTTAACATAAAATCGCTTACTGTATGCTGAAGTATATATACATATATATTTATTTTCCGGTCACAGCGTTCATCTAGCACGTCATATACTGTTCAGTTCTGCCGAGTTGCTCTTAGCTGAACGTATCGATGTAACGTTAGCCAAAACAAAATACCGTCTTTGTAACTAATTCGCATCTTACAGTTTCGATATCTAATCTCATTGTTCGTACATCACGATACTTTAGGCAGACAAGAAAATAATCTACCGAAATAGAAAACGCTAGTTACATGGATAACTGATATATTTTTCGTTCCTGGACTAGGCACATTTTACCCCTCTCCTATTCTGTCCTACTTTAGCCTAAACCAACCCATCCTAACCTACTTTTCTCTGCCCTACACTACCCTACCCCAGCCTACCCTGCCCTAGCGTTCCCTACCCTATCCTACCGCTGAGGTCTCCTGTAGGGATACTCGTTCTTCGGTTTTTGCCAGGCTTAGGGAGGTGGAGGAGATTAAGGTGTTGGACATCCGTTCTGGGGGCGGAGAGACTTACAACATCCCTTTGTCTTGTTGTAAACTTTGGTCTACCCTTTCCCTGTCATGACACTTCTCCGGAGTCGATAATATTCCCCATGCAGTGCTGAGGTACCTGGATGATGAAGCAGTGTCCTTCCTCCTGAGTCTTATAAATAGAATTTGGAGAGATTCGTCCACTCCTGCTTCTTGGCGGGGGCTGTTGTCCTACCGTTTCACAAGCCAGGTATTGCAGGTCACCATCTTGGTTTGCGTGGTAGGTTGCCTTTACTGATTATGGAATTTTTCCGTATTGGTGCCACCTTGTTTCCCTCATATCCTCAAGAGGAGGGAGTGCCTCAAACTAGTGTCCTTAGTGTCACCGTCTTTGCTAAAGTTCAGGAAGATTTTGTTGGCTCTGTTCCGGAGGGAGTGTCTGCCTCGCCGTATCCTCGCTATCCACATCCGTTTGGGTACAGGGTGAAGGCTGCCATGGGGGATGTGGATGTTCCAACCTTTCTTGTTTGTCCTGTGCGTGTACCAAGGATGGCTCCCTGGCTCCTCTCAGGGGTGCAACCGTGTGTTTACTTTCCTGAGAGAGGGGCCTTTCTTTCCTCACAGGCGGCTCTTTGCTATTTTTTTAGAACATGCTTCCTCTCACAGTGTCTCGATTCTCGTATGTACTGATGGATTGAAATCCCGTGAGGGGACAGGCTTGGGTGTTATATTTCCCGATTTCATTCGTGGTAGGAGTCTTCCCCCATCGTATCTACTTTTATCGCAGAACTTACTGCTATTTTACTCGCAGTCAAATTGATATTTAGCTTCCCTCCTGTTTGTTATACAGTTTTTAGCGACTCTGCCGATCTCCATTTTGTGTTTTCCCGTCCAATCCTCTTTTGTTGTCTACAGTGTTTTAGAATGGCTGTGCTTGCTAGGGACTGCTTTGTGGTTTTGTACCATTGTGGGCAATGAGCATGCTGACGCTCTGGCAAAGGCTGCTGCCTCTCGCCCATCCTCACCTCTCCCCTGCCTCGCTCAGTGATATTCATCTAACCACTCACTGTTTGCTCCCACTGGCAGAGTAGGTGGGATGCGGTGGGGGCCAACAAAATGTGTGATATTTGTGGGTAAACGGGCCCCTTCATTTGCCGAGGTCTGAATGCAGGTGGGAGACGGCTTTATGCTGGCTCCGAATGGGCCATTCCTGGTTCTCTCATTGATTTTTAATGGAGGACTCTCCCCCTACTTTCTGTGTGGAATGCTTCGTCCCCCTGACTCTTCGGCTTTTGCTGATGGTGTCCACTGTTGGGGAATTGCGCCATCGTTACCTCTCTGAGCACCGGGCAGGAGAGGGATTGTAGTCTTCTGTTGGTACTTGGAGAGGATGCTTGTTGTGGTGGAGGGGGAAACCTTTGCTTGGTGTAGGCAGCTGCACTACCGTGTAAAATTTAGTATACAGTGGTTTTAGTGTTCTTAGTGTTTTAGTGTTTTTCTTGTTTTAATTATGAATTGTATTTTGTTTGTTTGTGTGTGTGTGTGTGTGTGTGTGTGTGTGTGTGTGTTTCATCTTTTCGAGTGCTTTTATTCTCGTTGTCATCCGGCGGCATATGACCCTGGTTGTTGTATCGCCAGATTTTATTGTATATACTTATTCAGTTCAATTTACCCTACCCTACTCTTCTCAACCCTACACTAGCCTACCTCAGCCTACCCTACCCTACCCTGCCATTGCCGACCCAACTCTACCCTACTTTAACCTACCTTCCCTGTACAGCCCTTTCACCACTACATTACTTTTCCTGTTTTCTTCTCTCTACCTTCGGATGATTTTCTTCACCTCTACAGTAGAGAGAAATTTCGAACTGGAAGGGTTAAATACTGCCATCATCAACCCCATCTCTATCAGGGGATCTCCTAAGCTGAATAAAATCATGCGGTCAGCTAGGACAATGTAAATAAGTTGTTCTCGGCTTGAAAGATTAAATGATTCTGTCCCGTCATCCTAAGAGGGTTTTCTGAAGCTGTAGGATATCGTCAGAAGCTAGCAAAGAGTAAAAGTGACATCCGCAAACCGAGAGCTCTGCGTCCAGCGCTCCGCGGTTCAAGTCCCAGAGGTGGACAGATGTTTTGACGTGTAGACGTTACCAGGGTGTAGCTTGGTGGCCTACCCTTTAATATTCTGGACTAATGGTGGTCTAGCCTCGTGCCCCTGCGCTCCACCTCATAAAAAAAAAAAAAAAAAAAAAAAAAAGGAAAGCCAAGGGTCATGAATGAACTAAAGGACTGAACTAAGCGGAGAAGAACAAAAATCGTAGAGAAGATCGCCCCAAATTTGATGAGACAGTGTAGTATAACTGAGTGAAATAGGCGTTGGATATGACGGAACTAAACGGCAGTTATACCCACCTCTCTTCTGTACCCTACACTACCCTGATTCAGCCTACCCTACCCTACCCAGCCCTACACTACCCTACCCAGCCCTACCCTACCCAGTCCACCACCACCCAGCCCTATCTTACCCTGCCATAACCTATCCTACCCTCCCAAACGCAACTCGACCCATCCCTACCCCATACTGCCAAAACCAACCCAACCTTACCCCACCCTGTCAAGACCGACACAATCCTACCCCACCCTGCCAAAACCAACCCAGTCCTACTCCACCCTGCCAAACCCGACCAATCCTTTCCCACCCTGCCAAAAACCGACCCAATCTTACCCCACCCTGCCAAAACCGACCCCATCCTACTTCACCCGGCCAAAACCGACCCAATCCTACCCTACCCTGCCATAACCGACCCATCCCTACCCTACTCTGCCAAAACCAACCCAATTCTACCCCACCTTGCCAAATGCGACCCAATCCTTGCCCACCCTGCCAAAACCGACCCACACCTACCCTACCCCGTCCAAACCAACACAATCCTACCTCACCCTTCCAAAACCGACCCAATCCTACCCCACCCTGCCAAAACCGATCCAATCCTACCCCACTCTACCAAAACCGAGCAAACCCTACCCCACCCTACCAAAACCAACTCAATTCTACTCCACTCTGCCAAAACTGACCTAATCATACCCCACCCTGCCAAAACCGACCCAATCCTGCCCCACCCTGCCAAAACCAACCGAAACCTAACCTATACTCTGCCAAAACCGACCCAACCCTTCCCCACCCTGACAAAACCGACCCATACCTATCCCACCCAGCCAAAACTGAGCCATTCCTATCCCACCCTGCCAACTCTGACCCAATCCTACCCCACCCTGCCAAAACCGACCCATCTCTACCCCACCCTGCCAAGACCGACCCATCCCTACCCCACCCTGCCAAAACCGACCCAATCCTACCCCACCCTGTCAAAACCGACCCAATCCTACCCCACCCTGCCATATCCGACCCAATCGTACCCCACCCTGCCAAAACCGACCCAATCCTACCCCACCCTGCCAAAACCGGCCCGATCTTACCCCACCCTACCAAGACCTACCCATTCCTACCCCACCCTGTCAAGACCGACCCGTCCCTACCCGACCCTGCCAAGACCGACCCGTCCCTTCCCCACCCTGCCAAGACCGACCCATCCCTACCCCACCCTGCCATAACCGACCCAATCCTACCCCACCCTGCAAAAACCATCCAAGTCCTACCTCACCCTGCCAAAACTATCCCAGTCCTACCTCACCCTGCCAAAACCGACCCAACCCTACCCCACCCTGGCATAACCGACCCAACCCTACCCTGCCCTAACCAAACCAATCTTATCTAACTCATTTTTCACTCTAACACTTTCTTCAGTTTTCTTCATTCTTTCTCCAGACGATTTTCTTCAGCTCTGGAGAGGAATTTTGAATTTGAGGGGTTAGATACAGCCAGCATCAACCCCTTCTCTGTCAGGGGATCTCCTAAGTTGAATAAAATCGTGCGGTCAGCTAGGACAAAGTAAATAAATCGTTCTTGGTCTGAAGGGTTACATGATTCTGTCCCGTCATCCTAAGAGGGTTTTCTGAAGCTGTAGGATATCGTCAGAAGCTAGCAAAGTGTAAAAGTGACATCCGCAAACCGAGAGCTCTGCGTCCAGCGCTCCGCAGTTCAAGTCCCAGAGGTGGACAGATGTTTTGACGTGTAGACGTTACCAGGGCGTAGTTTGGTGGCCTACCCTTAAATATTCTGGACTAATGGTGGTCTAGCCTCGTGCACCTGCGCTCCACCACATAAAAAAAAAAAATAAAAAGGAAAGCCAAGGGTCATGAATGAACTAAAGGACTGAACTAAGCGGGGAAGAACAAAAATCGTAGAGAAGATCGCCCCAAATTTGATGAGACACTGTAGTATAACTGAGTGAAATAGGCGTTGGATATGACGGAACTATTATGATTTGTAATTATAATATGGAGTCCTAACACCCTGTCCAAACCGACCCAATCCTACCTCACCCTGCAAAAACCGACCCAATCCTACCCCACCCTGCCAAAACCGACCCAATCAAACCCCACTCTGCCAAAACCGACCAAATCCTAACCCACGCTGCCAAAACCAACCAAAACCTATTCTATACTCTGTCATAACCGAAACAATCCAACCTCACCCTGACAAAATTGACCCAGTCCTACCCCACCCTGCCAAAACCGACCCAACCCTACCCCACCCTGCCAAAACCGACCCAACCCTACCCCACCCTGCCAAAACCGACCCAACCCTACCCCACCATGCCAAAACCGACCCAACCTTACCCCACCCTGCCCAAAAAAACTCAATCCTACCCCACCCGGCCAAAACCGACCCAACGCTACCCCACCCTGCCAAAACCGAACCATTCCTACCACACCCTGCCAAAACCGACCCAGTCCTACCCCACCCTGCCAAAACCGGCCCAATCCTACGCCGTCCTGCCAAAACTAACCCAACCTTACCCCACCCGGCCATAACCGACCCAACGCTACCCCACCCTGCCACAACCGTCCCATCCCTACCCTACCTTAACCAAACCAGTCTTATCTAACTCATTGTCCACATTAACACTTTTTTCCATATTCATCTTTCTTCCTCCAGACGATTTTCTTCAACTCTGGAGAGAAATTTCGTACTGGAGGGGTTAGATACAGTCACCATCAACCCCTTCACTACGAGGGGATCTCCTAAGCTGAATAAAATCGTCCGGTTACCTAGAACAAAGTAACTAAGTCATTCTCTGTCTGAAGGGGTTATTGTGTCTGTCCCATCATCCCGAGAGGGTTTCTTTAAGCTCCAGGAAATCGTCTAAAGGTAGCAAAGTGTAAAACATGACGTCAGCACTTGTTCTAGGCGCTACAGATCGAGTCCTGGAGGTGAACAAAGGTTTTTATATCATATAGACGTTTTATATTTTATATTTTGCAACTTTCAGAGGCATTTACTCAGCTTTAGGAGTCTTATGGATAGGCTCAATCAAACGTATCGAACCTCCCATGTTAGAAAAAATAGCTTACAGAAATGCGTCCTCGTACTGAAGGGGTGGAATGGACAGATCGAGTGACTAAGATATTGAATTATGTATATGACAGGTTTTGTTGTTATTTCTATTATTATTATTATTATTTTTATAAATATTATTATTATTATTATTTCAGGCAAATGTCCCAGGCTTCTAGACTGGCTGACTAGCGAATATTATTAAGTCTCCCGTGGCTCCGTGCTCCTTCCACTCAAGAGCCTGCACTTCACGCATTCCACGCACAAGATGGCGCCACCGCTGCATTCCTGCGAAGACGAGAGGTCAAGAGGACGACACTTGCTTTTTGTTTGTTTGTTTACTGTAATTGCTTAAAGTTGTGATCCCTCCAACTTGAATGCTCAGTTGTAACTATAGATAACTAGAATACGATGCTAGTCACGAAGAAGGGCTATGAAAAGATACAGAGCTCGTAGTATTGGCTGGATGAATCACTCTTGCGTGATAATCAAAGACGGTGAATAAAACCCACACTTGTAGACGAAGAATATAATTACCAAACAGTTTCAGTGGACACTGCCACCATCTTCAGTGGTCAAGATAGTGAGAGGGAGTGACATACTGACCATACAAGGGTTCCTTTTTATGCGTGTGTGTGTGTGTGTGAAAGGGTGGGGTAAAGGTGAGGTGGGGTGGGGTAGATTGTAAGCGGGGATTAACCCAAGGGGGATTTTGGGGGGGACATTACCGGACAGGTCAGGTGTAAATCCTATCTGACCTTACCTGTGTCGTAGCAGGAAGGGACATCCCTTCCTGCTACGACACAGGTCCCTTCCTGCTGCGACACAGGTAAGGTCAGATAGAAATTACACCTGACCTGTCCGGTAATGTCCCCCCCAAAATCCCCTTTGGGTTAATCCCCGCTTACAATCTACCCCACCCCACCTCACCTTTACCCCACCCTTCCACACACACACAGGCATAAAAAGGAACCCTTGTATGGTCAGTATGTCACTCCCTCTCACTATCTTGACCACTGAAGATGGTGGCAGTGTCCACCGAAACTGTTTGGTAATTATAGTCTTCGTCTACAAGTGTTGGTTTTATTCACCGGCTCGTAGTATTTTTTTCTTTTAACTAAGATACATGAAATAAGCTGCAAAAATACGAAAATACGAGCTTACTTAATGTAAATGAATTATAGTACGTTCAAGATGGAGGGAAGGCATTTTGTATTTTGTTTGTGATGTTATAGTGTCTCTCAGGATCCTAGGATCCTCTCTCGGCTGAACCAAATTGTCTGGCGTCAGCTGGAACATGATGCTAGAGTTATGTCGGTCGTGATGGGGTTAATGGTGACGGTATTGACACTGTCAGGCTCCTATGACTCACTCAGTCGAATAAAATCGTCTGAGTCAGCTGAAATGGGGTACTAGAGTTGTCCCAAGCACCAGAGGGTTAAGAATCTTAACCCCCTGAGTGAGCATCACTCAGGGGGTTAAGATTCTTAACCCTCTGGTGCTTGGGACAACTCTAGTATTCCATTCCAGCTGACAGACGATTTTGTTCGGCTGAGTGAGTCATAGGAGCCTGACAGTTACTACACTGTCACCATTAACCCCCGCATGACCGGCATAACTCTGGTATATCATGTTCCAGCTGACGCCAGACAATTTGGTTCAGCCGAGTGGGTCTGGGGCCTGGGGGGCACTAAATGAAAATATCCAAAAAATATTAAAGGGGGGGCTATATCAATTTTGCCACAGGAGGTATACCAAAATTGGACTTTTTAATAAAACCCCCTCCTCTCTCACTCCCTGTGTTTTGTATATGTCCCTCTCTGTCTGCCTGTGGTGTGTCTGTCCCACCCTCTGTGTGTGTGTGGTGTGTCTACTGTGTGAAGGTGGCTGTGTACGTGTCTTGTGTGTGTGTGTGTGTGTGGTGTGTCTACTGTGTGAAGGTGGCTGTGGCTATGTACGTGTCTTGATGTGTGTATGTATGTAGTAGTGTGTGTAAGTGTCTTCGTGAGTGTGAGCTGAAGTGTAAGTATGGGGCCTTGTGGTTTTAAGGAAAGCCTGCTACGCAAACTTCCCTCAGCCACATTTTAAAGAAACCTCTATCACACCGGGACTTGAACCCGGGTCCTCCTGGTTGCCAGGCCAGCACCATGCTCATCATGCTACCGCGGCCCCATAGGGGTAGCGGCTAAAACTTCTACTGTATTTTATTTCTTTACATGTTACAAAAAATGAGAAATTGAACTATCATGCACAGACTAAACTAAATTGTCATGTACCTATTAATGTCGCTTTAGGAGGAGATATTTCGAAATTTCCTGAGCTACTTGGAATACCTAAGCCTGCAGTTTAATGCTAATCATGAACAAGTGCTATGGAAAGAATATAGAGCAGTTGCTACTTATATAAAGGGAGAAAGTAAAAACTGCAACTTAGACTGCTATCCAACGGCAGGACTTAAACGATTAACCATATATTACATAAACTTAACACACTGAGTGACACAGAAACTAAACATATGATACAAATTCTTTAATGAAACTTATAATGAGAGTACAAATGACAAAATATACACTGCACAGGAAGACAGTACAGTACTCAGTGGTCATACCTTCTGTGAGAATGAAAGCCTATCTGTTGTACCGATTTATAAACGGAAGAGATGAATCGCTAAATTTGATCCACAGTAAAAAATAATAATAATAATAATAATAATGAATACATAAAACAATAAAGACAAACCATATAGACTACATGTCCACCCTAAACTGACAAAAACCTGGCATCTCTCCACCTTGAATGCTGAGCTGTTTCTAGAGATAAAGACTAGATTATCATGCAAATCACAATGAAGATCTATGGGGAGGATGCAAAACCATAATACTGTCTTATTCTGCCACTTAGATACAGGAACTAAGCAGCAGAAGGACTAAAATTTGTCAAGGTGAGCCAACTACAATGACACAGATGAAGTCTGAGATTATATAATGTGTAATCATGAACTGATTGCATCATTCAGTAAAGATTACAAAAGGAAAAGCTATCAAATCTGAAAGTGTAAGTACTATACAAGATATGATTAACCTTGTACATCCATATTCTGAGATATGCTTCCTATATCATAGCCTACACACAAATTCATCCCCCTCAACAGTAATGGTATATTCCTGCTGTCTCCTGACTTCCAATCAACTTATGAAACCTCTCTCCTAATTCTAGAAGGTATGTTAAGAGAAAATGTGAATATTGATGAGATACAGTTTGGGTTTATGTCAGGCAAAGGGACCACAGATGCCATATTCATTGTTCGACAGTTTCAGGAAAAAATATATAGGAAAGAAAAGGGAATTGTACTTTGTTTTTGTTGATTTGGAGAAGACCTTTGACAGAGTCCCTAGAGAGGTGGTGAAGTGGGCAATGAGAAAGCTTGGGATCAAGGAGTGGCTGGTTAGGGTGGTTATGGCCATTTATGTGGGTGCTCACACCCAGGTAAGTGTGAATGGAAATTTGAGTGACAAGTTTTCCAAGAATGCTGGTGTGCACCAGAGGTCAATTTTGAGCCCCTTGTTGTTTATCATGGTACTTGAAACCCTCTCATGTGACTTCAGAAATGGACTCCCGTGGGAGATGATGTATGCTAATGATCTGGTGTTGATTACAGAGAATGAAAGGAAGGCGGAGGAAAGATTTGGGAAGTGCAGAGATGGTATGAAACACAAGGGCTCAAAGTAAATGCAGATATTACTAAAGTGATGGTGTATAGGGCTGGTGGCAGTACTGTCAAAGAAGAGGGAGAGTGGCCATGTGAGATCTGCCACAAGGGCGTGGAAAGTAATTCCATCTTGTGCAGTCTGTGATAAGTGAGTGCATAAGATATGTAGTGGTACTAGAGGTAGACTGCAAGATAATGCTGATTTCATGTGTGCCGTGTGTCGGGTAGAGCAGGTGAAGATTGTCAGGCATGGAAGGACTGACCTTGTTGGTGAGTCTCTCGAGTATGTGGAAGAGTTTTGTTATTTGGAAGACATGTTATGTGCTGGAGGTGGGGCTGAAGCTAGCTCTGTGGCTAGAGTGAGGAGTTGTTGGAAGAAATTCAGTGAGCTGTTGCCTCTCCTGACACTGAGAGAGCTTTCCCTCTGTGCTAAGGACCTCTGTATGTGTCATGTGCCAGGAGTGCAATACTGTATGGTAGTGACACTTGGGCAGCAAAGGAAGAGGATATTTGCAGGCTTAAACATACAGAAATGACAATGAGTGGGTGGATGTGCAGTGCGTCCTTGAACGCGAGGCCTTGGGGGGCTAGGTTTATGACGGAAGAGTTGAGAGCAAGGATGGGACTGGAGTGTGTTGTTGTGATGAGGAGGTGCTGACTGAGATTGTCTGGACATGTGGAAAGGATAGGAGCTGACAACTGGGCGCAGAAAGGGATGTGTAAACGTTGGGGGTAGGGTTGCGAGAGGCAGACCAAAGAAGAGCTGGGATGAGGTCAAAGAGTGTGACCTCAGGGATAGGGGACTGCATAGGGAAGTTGCCAAAGATCTAGCAGCATGGATATCACTAGCACTCAGAAATTTTATGCTATCCTTAACCATGCTATACCTAGATCTAGGTTTGGCTGCAATTATTTGGAGAGGGAACAAAATGATGAAAATTCCAAACCTGAACACTGACAGAAGAGCCAAACCCTCCTGTTTTGTGCCCATTTTGGGCCTGTCTGAACCTGAATCCCTGGGTTACCCACAGCACACCCTACCAACTCAGTTGCCTGGCCAAAGCTACAATTCCCTACATCGTCATCTGGGAAGAAAGCATACAATGAATGGATGAGAAATAGGGGCGTGGAAGAAGTTGAGAGGCGGAAGAGGGAGTTATATGTAGAAAGGAAGAGAGAGGTGAAAAGATTAGTAAGAGAGAGTAAGAAGAGAGTGGATGAGGAATTTGGAAGGAATTTGAGTGTAAAGTGGAGGGACTGTAAGAAAATGTTCTGGAGAGAGGTGAAAAGAGTAAGACAGGGTGGAAGTGAAGTTAGCAGGGGAGTGAAAGATAAAAATGGTAGATTACTAGTGGAGAAGGGAGAAAAAGTGAGCAGATGGAGAGAACACTTTGAGGAATTGTTGAACGTAGAGGATGGAAGTAATGCGAGTATAAGTGGCTGGGGAATGGCTGGGAGAAGGAGGGAGGTGAGAAGACAGGAAGAAATCAGTAGGATAGAAGTTGTGGAAGCAATGAAGAAAGTTAAATCGGGGAAAGCCCCAGGAATTGATGGAGTGTGTGGTGAAATGCTGAAGCATGGGGGAGAGATAGTAGTAGAATGGATGTGGAAGATGTGCAGATTGGCCTGGGAGGAAGGTAGAGTCCCGGAGGATTGGAAGTCAGGTATAATTATTCCCTTGTACAAAGGAAAAGGGGAAAAAGAAGTGTGTGGTAATCATAGGGGCATATGTCTTCTTAGTATAATAGGAAAAGTGTATGGTAGGATACTTATTGACAGAGTTAGAGAAAGAACAGAGAAATTAGTTGGAGAAGAACAGGGAGGCTTTAGGAAGGGAAGAGGTTGTGTAGATCAGATATTCATTCTTAGATCTTTAGTGGAAAAGTTTCTAGAGAAGGGAAAGAAGTTGTATGCGGCTTTCATGGATTTGGAGAAAGCATATGACAGGGTGGATAGACAAGGATTGTGGAAAGTGTTAAGAATATATGGAGTAGATGGGAAGTTGTTGAATGCTGTGAAGAGTATGTACGATGGTGCAAAGGCTGCAGTGCGTGTGGATGGTGAACTAAGTGAATTTTTCTCTTTGAAAGTTGGTTTGAAACAGGGATGTGTCATGTCTCCATGGTTGTTCAATCTGTACATGGATGGGGTAATAAAAGAGGTACAAGGTAGGGTAGTGGATGTTGGAGTGGCCCTGGTGAGAGAGGATAGTGTTTGGAAACTCCCTGTACTGTTGTTTGCAGATGATACTGTGTTGTTGAGTGAAGACGAAGGGGAGCTACAAGGCTTGGTGGACGAGTTTGGGAGAGTGTGTAAGAAACGGAATCTAAAGGTGAATGTAGGGAAGAGTAAAGTGATGGTCTGTGAGAGAGGTGAAGTCAGTGAATGTACAGCGAGGTTGGATGGTGAGGAATTGGAAAATGTGAGTACGTTTAAGTACTTGGGTAGTGTGATGAGTAAGGATGGAGGTTTGGAGGGTGAAGTGCTTGAAAGGGTACAGCAGGGAAGAAAGGTTGCTGGTTCTTTGAAAGCAGTGATAAGAAACAGGGAAGTGAGCATGGAAGTGAAAAAGTTACTACATGACAGTATTGTGATACCAACTCTAACGTATGGAAGTGAAGCTTGGACGTTGTTGGAAGGACACAAGTCAAGAGTGAGAGCAGTGGAAATGAGTTATTTAAGAGGAGCCTGTGGAGTCACATGGAGAGACAGGCTGACGAATGAGGATATAAAGGAGCGTTGTGGTGTGGATGTGATAGGAAGCGTTATGAGAACACACTGAGGTGGTTTGGCCATGTGGAGAGGATGGAGGGTGAAAGACTGACGAAGAGAATGTATGTGAGTGAGGTGGAGGGGGGAAGAGGGAGGGGGAGGCCGAGGATGAGATGGAGGGATGGGGTGGAGAGGTATATGAGAGAGGGGGTGTGAGGTGGGAGCAGGCCAGTGAAATGGCGGGGGACAGGGCGACTTGGAGGCGATTTGTTTGTGGCCACCCCAAACGGGATTAAGGCGTCTGGCAATAGATGGAGATAGATAGAAGATTAAATAACTAAAGCTAACACTGATTTGAACTAATACACATCTGGTCCACAGGTCGTGCTGGAGTCTGCTGCCTTGACGCTGCTTCCTTGCCACACTGGTCATACCCTGCTGAAGTTTGGTCTGCCCTGCCGTGAGAAGCCTGACGGTGGTGTGGTGTCTTCCCCTACTCTGAGATGCCTGGTGGTGTGGTGGTGGTGGCGGCGGCGGCGGCGGCGGCAGGGTGTCGTGTCTTCCCCAGCCGTGAGATGACTTGCTGCTGCTGCTGGTGATCTGCCCTGACCTGCCGAGAGAAGCCTGGTGGTGATGGTGTGATCTGCCTTGCAAGTCCAGGATGTTCTGTGGACAAATGCTACTTTTGAATGCATATTTTATATTGCTGTCTCTGTTAATGTATTTTGTACTGAAGTATTAATAATGAAAACTTAAATTTTCTGTCTTGTTTCATTACCTTTTTAACTGTGGCTTTGACTTAATATAGGTGATAAGTATATTGCGCTCTGCAGTCTTGTGTGTTGTGGGGACGGCTTTTGTGATGAGCTAAGACATTCTGATCGCTTCACCAAATTACTGCTCAGCCGTGTGATCAGTGGACATAAAAGATTATACAATACAATGATATACAGCTAAGCATAAAAAAGGTTATGGGAATTCTCCACCATGCAATCAATGGACCTAAATTAAAGCCTATATTATAAAGCTAAGCCTGAAGAGGGTTGTGGGAAGTAGATAATGATGCAGGGTAGACACTGGTAATGTTCACTGAGCCGTGCCCGCAACACACAAGAACTGGGTGGCGTAATATATGGACCACCTTGTATAATGAGAGGCCGTAAGTGTGTGCTGACCCACAAACTTGCCATCAATGCCCCGTCATAACTATTACTGTGTCTTGTAGGAAGCACAAAGAAAACAGGCCACAGAATACCTCCTTGTCTCTCGTTCCTCCTACACAAACATACACGCCTTTCACTTTAACTTGACACAGAGTTTCATTTAAAGCATATGAGAATGTCACGCAGATCAGTAGCAGAAACAGCCAATACTACAGCCCAACATCCTTTCCACGGCACTCATTCGTGACTACCATCATATTCTAGTGATAACTATCGCTACTACTCGGCAAACCGTATGGAAACTATAAGCTATCTGTCTATCCATCTATCTATAGCCAGACGACTTAATCCCGTAAGAGGTGGCCACAAACAAGTCGCCTCTATGCCACCCTGTCCCCCGTCATTATGCATCACTCCCCTAATTCACACCCTCTCTCATATACATCCCAACTCCATCCTCCACTTATAAGTAATACATTAAAACAACCGTGAATTACTGCCGCACAAGCTGAGCCGTAATCATATCCAACACAAACACGAAGGAGCTTTAAAGAACAGAAAACAATACCTTGATAGCAGAAGACACTAAGACCACAAGTACTGACAGCCTACACCAAGAAACATAACTAATTTCAGTCAGAGACCAAGTGAATATGAGAGGCACACAGTTCATCACTTCAGCTCAAGATCCGTCCCACCTTTGTAACCTTATGTTGCATCATCCTCTCCACAAACAAAATCGAACAACCGCCCAACACTACACAGAGTATCTTTGCAACATATCCCCTCCTCCACCCGACTCTACACTTCCCAGACACATTCACAAACTCACAAACACCCCAGCCAGCCAAAACTTTCTGCCAAACACATACATAAACACACAGACACCCCAGCCAGCCAAAACTTTCTATACCAAACACATACATAAACACACAGACACCCCAGCCAGCCAAAACTTCCTATACCAAACACATACATAAACTCACACACACCCCAGCCAGCCAAAACTTTCTATACCAAACACATACATAAACACACACACCCCAGCCAGCCAAAACTTTCTATACCAAACACATACATAAACACACAGACACCCCAGCCAGCCAAAACTTTCTATACCAAACACATACATAAACACACAGACACCCCAGCCAGCCAAAACTTTCTACCAAACAGCATCCTTCATGTGCCACCACCAGACATACACCCTTCAGACACTACCGAACCCAGAGACACGAGTACACCAACCTTCCCTGCTACAATACTAACACAAAATATAACACACATACAATCCCCTGTGCTCATACTGCAAAGTGGCACCCCCACACCACAGCACACCCACTCACTTCCTGCACCACACCACCACAACACAGACAATCCTTCAATATAACACAGGGTTCACATCCAGAGGAGCCTAAGATGTAACAAGAACAACAACAACAACTCAGGCCAAGTTAAAGTGAAACGAGTCTAGTTACGAAAGGAAAATTATTTCAAGTTATTTTGTAAGCGCTTCGGGTACACAAAGTTACAAGGCCACAGGGAACGAACTGCATACCGAGGGTTATAATACTGTGGCGGCTTAGGGGGCTTTATACCACCTTTTCTTCAGTGATTTATTGTTCAACCGAGCGAGCGTACAGAGCAAGCGAGCGAGAACACTATATGACATGGTATAATAGGGTGGCAGAGAACAGCGCCAAGACTGTGTTGTCTAGGAAACTATTAAAGCAACAACGGATCTATGGACATCATTAGAAACCTAGTAAAAAAAATAATAGGAGTTACTTGAGGGACTTTTCTCAAAATTTGCCGCGCCAGTTCTGATAAAAGGAAAATAAACGTACCAAACTGAGCACCAGAACCGAGTTATTTTAGTTTTTAAAACTACTGCTGATCTGTTCAGACAGCTGGAAAGCTTATGAAGAAGCAATTGATACTAAAGTTAAATAGACGCATGGTCAGTGTAGCGGGGTTTCGCCACTCCGCCCCCCCGTAGGCCGTATGGCGTGAGTGGAAATACGTATATAAATGAAGCCAAGGCATAAATATATATTGTGTGAAAGATACTGTGGATGGCTTGGTGAAATTATGGAGCCAGCAAGCGTTACGTACGGCATGAAACAGTGTGTTGTGAAGGGGCAAACCTGAAGTCGGGAGGGGAGAATTACCGGTGTTTTAGGGCTGGAATTATTGTGATTCTGATAGTGTAAATGCGTATGGAATTGTATGAAATATACGTCAAACAAGCTGCGAGTTTCCGTGAACGAGTGTGGTGTGTGCTAAAAATAGCGTTGCCTCATACTCTCAGGGAGAAGCTGACTCACACACACACTTCATAACTCCTCATCTTCAAATCCCTGGTCTAACTGGACAACACCCCTGGAGGAAGTGAGTTCTGCAAATTTTGTTGATATATATATAATAATCTATTACCATTACCTCTCCAACTTTCAGACAAATAACCATTTTCTCCTACAGATTACACATATGAAAGAAAGTAAATCTCCACAGCAGTAACTATAGAAGAGTTATGTTTATGTGTAGTAGGTTATAACAATAGGAAAACATCCATGGAAGATGTAACAGTCTGTACAGATAGGGGGAAAAAAGTTGGTAGCATAGTCTTCAGGCAGGTGTGCAAGGAAAAAACTGTGTGTGTAAAAGTTGGTAGCGATCGGAAGAGTAACCTCACTTTGTCGGCCAATTACTCGAAAACTATTAGACTTATCGATTTCCTGTTACAACCATCATCAATACCACTAAATTCTACGTAAGATCAATACCAGAATGTAAGCCTTTGGTAGCGTTTTGGGGGGTAAAAGGCGAGAGAAATGTTTTTGTTCCTAGCGGTTGTTGTGTGACAAGCGCTCGGAGTAATAACATCATTTTGTTGGCCAGTTACTCGAAAACTATTAGACTTATCGATTTTCTGTTACAACCCTCATCAATATCACTAAATTCTACGTATAATCAATACCAGAATGTAAGCCTTTGGTAGCGTTTTTTGGGGGAAAAGGCGAGTTTTTTTTTTTTTTCCTCGCGTTTGTTATCAGTGACAAGCGCTCGGAGTACTAACCTCACTTTGTCGGCCAATTACTCGAAAACTATTAGACTTATCGATTTTCTGTAACAACCATGATCTATACCATTAAATTCTACGTATGATTAATACGTATGATTAATGTAAGCATTATATTACGTTTTGTGCGAGAAAAGGCGGTGGAAATGAATGTCTCTTCGCGGCTGTTACCATTGATTAACGCTCGTAGTAATACTCTCACTTTGTCGGCCAATTACTCGAAAACTATTGGACGTATCGATTTCACGTTTGAACCATGATAAAGAGCAGTAAATTCTACGTATGTACAATACATAACTATGTAATATTTATGATAAGAATTCGTTGTTACGTAGGCGGGAACATTGCGTACGCCGTGCGCGCATCACGAAAGTCAATCACGGACGGAGTGCCTAGTACTTTCTTTCGATTTACTCGAGAACTATGAGGCGTATGGGGTTCTTCTTTGAGATGGGGAAAGCTGGTGAATTTGGGCATATTACTATGTAATAAAAACATAAGGTGTATGGGAAAATTTAGCTATCAGAGGTCAGTGAATTTTTTCCGAAAATGGCTTTCAGTTTTTGGCCATTTTCTCGAAAAGTATACATCATATCTGAACCGGATTTGTTTCGTTAGAAAGCTGATGAAATTCTCTATAAAAACTTATTAGATCATTTTCCTGTATGATGGAAAACATTCAAACGGCGACGTTGGGAAGTGAAAACAGTTTACTCGACCATGCTTCCAGGGCTAATAACTTTTTTTGCTGGTGTTTTCCTGTGTTTTGGTCCTGTTTATCAGATAGAACAAACATCGATGCCTACCTTGAGAAAGGTTTCATGGGAATACATGGATTTTTGGGTGGCGAAAATAAGGCAAGAATGTGTTTCATTCCCTCAAATTTGCCGCGCGCGCGCTCCCCGGCCTGGCGGCTTCGTCGTATAAAATCGTGAGCCAGAAAACTTACTGAAACTTATCGTGTGCGAGAGGTTTAACATCAAGTGAGATGGATGGATGGATGGACAGATGGATGGATGTTGAATCGTGGATGCTTGGACCGATGGTAGAGTTCCTGCTGTTTCGTCCTTCCACCTGCCGACAAAAATCATCATCAATATCATCATCATCATAATCGTCATCATCGTAGTTGTCGTCCTCATTACCACCACCATCATCATCATCATCATTATTTACACCGTCATTCTCATTATCATTACCATTCTCCTCCTCCTCATCATCATCATCATCATCATCATCATCATATTATCATCATCACCTACCTATTTATCTATATCTGTTTATCTATAGCCAGACGCCTTAATCCCGTAAGGGGTGACCACAAGCAAATCGCCTTCATGATGTACTGTCCTCTACCATTTAGCTCAAGTATCCCAGTCATATGTTTCTACTCTTTCCCTCCATCTCATCGTCGGTCTCCCCCTCCCCCTCTACCCTTCCAAGTGCACTCTTCTGGTCATTTTCTTATTCGCCATCCTCTCCACATGGCCAAACCATCTCGAAGTATTTCTCTTAACGCTTTCAGTCTCATCCATATCAGCATCACAACGCTCCTTCATCTGCCCATTTGTCTGTCTGTCTCTCTATGAAATTCCACATGCTCCTCTCAAGTAGCTCATTTCCACCGCTCTCACTCTTGACTTGTGTCCTTCCAGCAAGATCCAAGCTTCACTTCCATACTTTAAAGTGGGAATCACAGCATGCAGTGCCCTTTTTTTTCATACTTTCATCCTCAGTTCCCTCTTCCTAATCACTGCTTTTTAGAGAACAAGCAACCCTCCTTCCCTGATGTATCATTTCTGTCACTTCATCCTCTAATCATCCATCCATATTCATCATATTACATAAATACTTAAATGCACTCATATTCTTCCATTTCCTGGCTATGCAGCCTCACTGTGCATTCTGTAACCTCATACGTTGAGATGTTAAAGCATCAC
>NW_027643710.1:447500-495000 GCF_032717465.1 Coenobita brevimanus | reverse complement strand
ATCGAGATCACGAGTCCCTGAGAGTGGTGGAAGGAGGGCCTCGATCCGGCGAGCAACGGAGGAGGGGTCGCTCTTGGTCTTTCCCCCTTTCTTCTTTTGTTTCTTCCTCTTCTCCTTAGGTGGAGGGGGAGAAGAAGAGAGAGCGATGGCGGCAGGCGGTGGTGAAGGTGGAAGAGGCTCCTCCACTTCGTCAGGAGCAGATGGAGTGGGCAACGAGGAGGGATCCGCGCGTCCAGGTGTACTAGAGGGACAGGGGACGAGACACGCTCCTCCTCAGCTCCTGATGGATTACAGGCTTACGTAGCGCTTCTCCAGCAGTCCACCATTCTCCTTTCGGGGGAGAGGGAAGAAAGTCAGGAACGTTTGTATAACTGTGAGTATAAAAACAGAGGGACGACAAGGCTGGCTGTACGAGAAAGAGAAAGAAAGGACCGTAAGGAACTGAAATTTAATGGAAATAATGCGTAGACGAGAAAAAAATGATGAAAATATGAAAATACGTAAAGGGAAAAGGAAAAGGACATTAAACTTGACTGGAATATGGGAATCGGAAACGAGACTATGAAGTGAGGCTACAAGGAAAGATGAGTCGAAAAAAGAAATTGAAATATACAGAGAAAAGTGAAATGAAAATGGAGGTTGACCAGAGGAGGACAATACTATGGTGAACGGATCCCTCTTAACCATATCTAATCTGTACTAATCTCACTAATCCTACCCATAATTAACCTATTTCACCTTCACCAACCCAAATCAACCTAATCACATCTAAACCGATTTAATTTAGCCCAGTCTCACCTAAATTATCAATATTTGCTCGAATTGAACCCTGCCAAACCTCGAATGACCTAATCCAACCTAAATTAACCCAACCTAATCTAAATTAACCTCACCTAATCCAGTCTAATTGTATTTAACCTCACAATTTCCCCTAACCTCCTCATACCTAACCTAACCAATTCTGACGCAGCCTAACCGCATCTAACCCTACCTAATCCTACCCAGTCTCACTTAACCATACCATACCTGACCTAACCCAACCCAGTCAAGCCTAAAATGACCTATTCCAACCGAACCTAACCCAGCCTAACCCAACCAAATAAAACCCAACCCAAAACCTATCAAAACCGACGTATTCTAAAGCAATCTAACCTAATCCGTCTATATCTAGTCGATCTGAACCCAACCCAACCAAAAATTACCTAATCAGACCAAACCCTGCCCAAAGTGACCTAACCTAACTTTCGGTCGCCCATGAAATCGCTTTATAAGAAATTATGCTCTCTGAAAGTCTACGGGTGTAACAGTCCAAGTTTCGCCTGTTCTGTGTACATAAGTTTGTGTGTTTGTGTGTGTGTTTATTTAGGAGTGTCTGAGATGTGTACTACAGGGAAAAATTTACACTTTCTCTCTCTCTCTCTCTCTCTCTCTCTCTCTCTCTCTCTCTCTCTCTCTCTCTCGTGTTAAAAAATTGGGTACACAATCGGCACGATGCGTCCTTCTAATGCAGTACAGACAAAAAACGAGAGAGAGAGAGAGAGAGAGAGAGAGAGAGAGAGAGAGAGAATCTTCCCGTAGATAATTAGGGCCAACTGCTAGTGTTGTGTTGAATGGAAGAGGCAGTACATAACAGCCCTCCCTCCCGCCCTCCTTCCTACCTCCTGTTTATAATCCTCTGTTGTTTTTTCTATTGTTTTGGCCCACTGTTACAGTCAAAACAAAAGACAATGACCAGAAATGACTCCCGTAGTGTCCAACGCTCTGTCAGATAGAGGAGACCATCAAGACAATCAACACAGCCTGATCTCCCGCCCTCCTTGTTGTCTTTTGTTTTTAAGGCCCTACTGTTTTTCGTATATTGTTTTTCTGGCCCAGTAGTGCTTTTTCCTGTACATTGCTTTGGTGTGTGTTTTGTAATGTGGCCTAAAACTTGAGTCCCTTCCACTTGGTACTCTGTCTGAGGTTTAAGTGACTGGATGTGTTTTGTTCCTATTTCTGTCTGCATCCTCGTACTCTCTCTCTCTCTCTCTCTCTCTCTCTCACACACACACACACACACACACACACACACACACACACACACACACAAGGATAGGATACTTTTCTTAAGTGGGCGAATCGAGTGAGAACACAATACTTCATCTAAAATTTGGTATCAATAAGTAAAACTCTTGCCCAGTATGGCTTGTAAAATTGCCCTGCTTTGAGGAACACCAAAGCATTGTCTCCTTTCCAGCTATTGAACTCTCTCTCTCTCTCTCTCTCTCTCTCTCTCTTTTCCCATAGAGCCAAGTATAGCCGAGAAACACCCAAAACTTTTCTGCTAGACAAGAACAGAGCATCATTATTTTTTCTCTGCTCAGCTGTTGTGCCGGTCACGGCATGTCGTGGCTTTCTTAAGGGTTATATCAAGACCTGCCACTTCAAGCAGACCCTCTGAACTAAATAAAATCGTCTGGAAATAGCTAGAATAATAAAATGTCAGGGAATAAGAGGGTTAATACTCAGACAATATTTTCAGCTCTGGAAAGAAGTAAACACATGACACCATAGCCTAAGTACGGGTCACTGAGCATAAAAGGGCACTGGGGTTGAGGTGTGTGTGTGTGTGTGTGTGTGTGTGTGTGTGTGTGTGTGTGTGTGAAAGTGTAGTTGTGTAACAGTACTATACAGCCAGACACAAAAACTTCACCCAATATTTCACCTCATCTCTTCTACTTTTTACTTCCCTCTGTTGCCTAATATTCCTAAGCTGGGAGAGGCTTCGTATGCTTCTCCCCCCAATCATTCCCTCTGATACAATACAGGAAAGTGACGGATTTCCCCCACACACACACCCTCTCTCTCTCTCTCTCTCTCTCTCTCTAAGTGTTAAGTGGCAGCAGCAGAATACCAGGCAGAACTTTTATGTCTCTTAAGTGTACCTCGTTTCATTCACTGTCCTAGAATTCGAGGAGTGAGGGTGTGCGGTGTGGCTAACGTGGTACACAACCCTTTCACTACGAGTACTGTAATCTTATTCGTGCAATCTCCAGACGATTTTATCCAGCTTAAAGGGGATTTGTCGAACTGGAGGGGTTATATCTAGCCTTCATTAACCCCTTCGCCACTAAGGGTCTTTTCCAAGTTTAAAATCGTCTTGAGAGAGAGACAGACAGACAGAGACAGAGACAGACAGACAGAGACAGAAATAGACAAACAGAATTAAAATAAAACTGTGTCATCGGACTGAAGGAGTTAACCAGTTTCTATGACCAACGCCAGACGATTTTATTCAGCCGAGGGACAATTTTTTTTTATTTTTTTAAGCATGGAAGAAGGAACTGCGGCTAAACGGTGGAAAACTATCTCTTATAAACTTTTTTTCCTTTTCCGTGATAACAAATTTAACCCTTTCAATTCGGCGGGGTATTTTTTTATGCATTCGTGCTGGAGAGCAGATTTGACTAGTAACCAAGGAGACTCATTTCTATCTCTTAACTGAGGCCCACTGAATTTCACGCAACCACGACTTAGCATTCTCTTTGTGGGAGTGGTCTGGTTCCGTCAGATGAAAATAAACAGACTATAACAACAAGAATAAACTTAAAAAAAAGAATGGACATCACCGGGATTCAAGGCATTAACCCGGGAAGATTTCACTCAGTAGCGGGAAATTCGCACGTGTAGTAACAACTTGACTGAATCTGGCACCTCCCCGGACTCCCAGATACGATAGGATCACGTCTTTTCCGTTTTATTCTCGCTGGGCAGAAGAGAGCGAGGTGGAGGGGTGCTGTCAGGTGAACCCGTCTGACCTACGCTGAAGACGTGGTTAGAAAGTCTCCATTAACCCCTTCTATATGCAAGCGTTTTTCAGTGTCGGTATATCGACCAGAAAGTCTCTATTAATCCCATCTATATGCAAACGTTATTCGGTATCTGTAAATTTGTTAGAAGGCCCCCATTAATCCTTTCTATATACAAACGTTTCTCGGCATCGGTATCTTCTTATCACCCACACGTTTTCATTCAGCTTAGGCCAGGCCTCTTCTAATTTGTCTTCGAGTATTATAGTAAGATACCTGAATCTAGGAAAGGGTGGCTACAAATCTATCGTCTCCAGGTCATTCTATCCTTTGCCATCCCGCTTCCTTCTCTCCAGTTTACACCCTCCTCACTCATCTACCTCTCCACCCGACCCCTCCATCTCATCCTCGGTTTCTCCCACACCCCCTCCACCTTCACCCCACTCACATACTCTCCTAGTCAGTCTCGCATTCTCCATTCTCTCTAAAAACACCAGCACATCCACAGCGCCACCACAACGTTCCATATCTTCTTTTTTGTGCCACTCTGTCTGCAGTAGTGAAGGAAATAATGCTCAGACTGATGGGATTAAAGCCTGTATTCTCGTCGGTTAAGGTGGCTCCCTGACGCCTTATCCATAGCGAATTATTTTCCATAGTGTGCCTTACAACTCTCCTGTATATTATAACTTGCAATACTTTGGTGATAGAAACTCCGTGTACAAACAGCTAGATAAGGAGTTTATTACAAGCTCACAGTAAAATAGTCTACCCTTCCCGGCTGCCCGATATCAACTGATGCAATAACGCCGTCTTCAGGCGTGGGAAAGGGTGCTGACCTAGCAAGTTTAGTGGGGGCATGTATGCATTGGGGGGGGACATATATACATCGGGGGTAGACATATTGTGGAGGGGGTACACTACTCCCCCGGGTAGCTGAGACGGTGTCTCCTGACACCAGGAGTTAAATGGTGGGTGATTATAGGAGTAAGGCAAGACCGGGGAGGTTTGTACAAGGGATAAGTATGATGCAGGGACAGTAGGGGAGACATGGCCATGTTGAGGGGAAGGAATTAGAAGGGTATATACATATAAGATATACAAGGAATAATAGGAACAAATCCAGTAAGGGTCGAAGGTATATATAAACATAATGGGAATTACACAATAATAGTTTGATGCATGAGAAACAAGGAGTAGATATGAGAGTTCTAGTGTTGTTCTTCCTTCATTTTTTTTCTCTTTTTTTTTTTTTTCTTTTTGTTTTTGTTCATTTGTATTTTCTGTAGGATACACTGTCACTCAGTAATGCATGAAAGAAATACCATCATGTTCTAGTAGGCAGAGTGCTGTTCACAGTGTGGTTAAATGTTAGATGGCAATGGTAGTCACGGAATGCAAGGGCACTAAGTACGGGGAGTGTCTACGTCGTGTGTAGGGCGTACTATGCCTGTAGCGACTCTGATTTCCTGGAGTCGACGTTCCATTTTTCTGACACAACAATGCACTGCACAGATGATGAGTAGAAAACCTATGAAAGCGATAACCACAGGGGGAAACACAACTGTTGGATGAACCGATGAACGGCTGAAGGCCAGAGAAAATTGATCCATAATGAAATCACTGTCATTGAGGAAGGTGAGCATGCGCAAGTGAGGGGAGGTGATGGTAATGTTGGCAAATGGTAGGGTTGAAGGCATGTCGATTGGTTGAAAGATGTCATAGGAGTGTGTACGAACAGCTTGGTGATAGCGAGTGGCGTAAGTGATGACGGACTCTGATTTGACGGTACAATAGTCAGGTGCTTTGTAGAGACCACTAGCGGGGACGGAGCGAACGGAAGAACCAGGTTCATGATTGTGACAGAGATGGGAACAGCAAAGAAGAAATACTGGACATGGTTGAGGTGAGCATGGTGGACCGGGAGGTCAGGAGCTGGGACAAAAGAACAGGCCGAGTAGATGGAATGGTTGCCAACTAAAGCAGACTCACAGGGTGTAGCACTGCTAGGGAAGATAGCGAAAAGGTGGGCAGCACAGAGACGAGAGGTCGGAGTAAGGGAGGAACATTGCTGGAGGTCTGTGGAAGAAAGGAAGGCAACGGAAAGAGGATCATGGGAGAGGAGGAAATATTCTGAAGGAACAGATACCTGTAACAAGGAGTTGTTGAGGCGGAAAGGGAAGGGAATGATGTGGAAAAGGTTAAAGGTTATGGTAGAACGGAGAGGAATATGGACGACGACGTATGTAGTGAGAAGAGTGGCTTCGAGAACAGGATAATAATATTCAAGGGAGGAGTAAGGGAGGACTGGGGAGAGACCGAAGGTGGAGTGAGCCCATTCCAGGACAGAACGGAGAGCTGAGACAGGTACTAAGTCGGCAGTGACACGTCCATTGATAGCATCGACCAGGATACGAACCAAGGTAGAGACTTGAGACAGGAGAGAGTCAACGGCCAGTTGGAGATTATCCATGTTGAGTTTGAGGTAGAAGAACTGAGAGATAACGTTGAGATCTGAAAGGTGGCATTGTAAGATATCGGTGAAATTGTTTAGAGTGGACATGACTTCATTGAGTTGGGTTGTGAGCTTCTGTAACATAGTGTGTTGGATTTTAAGGACTCGGCGTTGTGATTCTAGGGCTGAAGCTAAATGAGTGAGATCAGATTTGAAGCTAGAAATGTCACGGGCTGTAGCAACGCCAAACAAGCCACTCAGAATCTCACAGCCGAAGTCGAAGAGACCTCGTTTCACATGAGAACGACCCACGGGTGTCGGAATGGAAAATGTGTCATTGAGCTCAATGAATCTGTTACCTATGTATTGCAACTGCCAGGAGAGTGGGAGGAAAAGGTTATAGAGATACTCATTCGGGTTGTGTGTCCCCATGAGGGCCGTGAGATGGTTCCTGATTCCATGGAGCTGGTGCGCGTAGGCAGGTAGGGCAATGGCTACGTCGGCCAGGGGCGCAAGATCGTAGCGCAAGGAGACCTCGTCTCCTGAGCCGACCAAGGCCCCGGGACGTACTCCACCATCGTCCTGACCTGACCCAGACCCCAGGAGGGTCAGCACTGCCAGCAGGGAGATCGCTAACATCGTACCTAGAAAATCAGGGTAGAGTTAATGGGGGAGGTCGTGAAGAGGTTGATGGGCAGAGCGCAGTTTGGACCGATAGTGATTGATTGATGAATGAGCAGGTGGAGATGGAGAGGAAGAAGACTGAGGGATAGGTGGAGACAAGGCAGACTGAGGGATGGGAGGAGGGGAAGAGGGGGCAGGAGGTTGTGTAAGTGGCTCTTCCAACACGAGGCCACGGGGTGCTCGCTTTAAGTCATCGACGTGGACCCATCTGGTGTCCTTAGTGGACAGGTCCTGGAGGTGAAATTTGTTGCCTTGTTGAGTGAGGACGCGGTGGGGCCCTGTAAATTTGTCATCCAACTTAGAGGAACGCGTATGGGAATGAGCAAAGACAAGATCGCCTACACTGATAGCGATAGGGGAGGCGGACTTATGTTGGCGCTGCAGCATGTCCTCCTGAGAGGAAGCCAAAGTGGATTGGACATACTGGTGGATTGTCTGGAAGTTGGCCAATTTTAGTTTAACATACTGTAATCATCCATGTTGTAGATGGGTTCTGGCTTTGAGGATAAGAGAGAGTATGGGAGGTCCTTGTCAAAGCCAAAGAGGACGAAGAAGGGAGATTCAGCAATGGATGCATTGATGGAACTATTGATGGAGGATGCCACTTGGGGAATCCAGTCATCCCAGGACGAACTATGGGAGCCTAGATGTCTGAGGCACTCTAAGATTTTTCGGTTGTGGCGTTCTACAAGGCCATTGGAAGCCGGATGGTTAGGCACGACATTGCACTTACTGATATGAAAGTGGCGACAGATCTCATCGAGAAGGCTATTGTTGAACTCTGTACCATTGTCAGTAAGAATGGTATGAGGGGTAGTGAACGGGCAAATTACGTGATCTACAAGGGCACGTGCAACGCTCTTCGCGGTCTTGTCGGAGAGGGGTACGAGGACACAGTAGCGGGAGAAGTGGTCGACCGCTACGAACAAGTACTCAGCGCCAGATTCTGTGAGAGGTAGTTTTAAGAGATCGATTGAGACAGTTTCCCATGGTCGTGATGGGATTGGGTATTGTAAGAGAGGTGCTGGTAAGCCGGTTGATCCTTTGTGGCGGTGGCAGGAGAGGCAAGAGTCACAGTGGGCATTGATATCGCGGCGCATGGTTGGCCAATAGTATTTGAGACGTGCTTGGCGCAAGCATCGGTCTTTACCTGGATGGGAAGCTTGAGGAGTATTATGAACAATATGAAGAATCTTTGGTATCAGGGCAGTGGGGACAACAAGTTGGCGTACTTCGCGATTGGGCATATCTTTGCCTGTTAGCAGTGTTTTCCTGTACAAGAGATCATTGTCTAGCATGAACTCATCTAGTGATACTGGCAGAGTAGGTGAGGTCGAGGCATCGCCAGATTCTAGGAAATAAATGACTTTGGACCACATGGGGTCTTGGCGTTGAAAGTTTCAAACAACTTCTGACGTTAGTGTAGTATTTTCAGTTACTTCAGGCTGCAGTGATGTTATAGCTGCTGCTACGTGACGTGAGAGTGCGTCTGTGACTACATTCAACTTGCCTGGTACATATTGAAAAGTGGGATTAAAGTCCTGGATGATGATAGACCATCTAGCTAACCTACCTGTTAGGTTGCGATTCTTGAACAAATCACATAGTGGAAGGTGGTCTGTTTGGATATGCACTGGATAACCATAGACTATATCTCTGAAATGTTTCAAGGACCAGATTACCACTAGCGCTTCGAGATCTGTGACACTGTAGTTACGTTCAGCAGTTGTAAGGGTGCGACTAGCATACGCTATTACGCGCTTCCTTGATGCTTCATCGAGTTGCATCAAAACGGCACCAAGTCCAGCGCCTGAGGCGTCTGTGCAGAGAAGAAAGGGTGTGGTATAATCAGGGAACGCTAGAATAGGGGCATTTACAAGAGCTGTCTTTAGCTTTTGGAAAGCCTGTGACTGGTCGTTAGTCCAAACAAAGGGCACATTCTGCTTGAGTAAGTAGGTCAGAGGAGCGGCGATCTGCGCATAATTCCGGATGTAGCGACGATAATAGCCACTGAGGCCCAGGAAACTTCGTACAGCGTCGGTAGTGGTAGGTTCTGGGAAGTTAATGATCGCCTGAGTTTTATCCTCATTAGTATGAATGCCTTGTGCATCTACGACATGGCCTAGGAATTTGATTTTCTTTCGCAGGAAGTCACATTTACTGAGATTGATTTTCAGGCCTGCGAGCTGGAGGCGTTCAAAGACTTGCTGGAGTTTGGTAAAATGATCAGGGATGGATTTACTCACAACAATGATATCATCTAGGTAAGCAAAAAGAGAGTGTCCCATCATACCGCTGAAGACTGAATGGATAAGTCGCATGAACACGGAAGGAGCATTTCTCAGACCAAAAGGGAGTCTCTTAAACTGAAAATGTCCGGAAGGGGTGCTAAAGGCTGTAACTGGGCAAGAGGACTCTTCCATTTCGACCTGCCAGTACCCGCTGAGGAGGTCTAAAGATGAAAAGACTACGTTATTGTCACCAAGGGATTCTAGCAAATCAGTGAGGACAGGTAACGGGAAACGGTCTGGAACGGTGACAGAATTGACCTTACGATAGTCGACTACTGGTCTAAAGTTGCCGTCCTTCTTTGGTACTAAGAAAAGTGGGCTATTCCATGGACTGACGGAGGGTTCAATAATGTCCTGGTCTAACATGTTCTGTACCATTTGATCTGTTTGCTTTCTCTGGCTGTGAGGCAATCGATACGCTGGTATGTAAAGCGGCTGAGTTCCTGGGAGTAGTTCAATCGTATGTTTGACAAGGTCTGTTCTACCCATCGGTTCACCGGGTAAGGCAACCACGTTTCTGTACGAGGTCAGAAGGTCGAGGAGTTGAGGCGTATGTTCTGGGAAATCTGTGCAAGTGAGATGTGAGAGCATATCGGGTGAATGCGTCGGCGCAGATCCCGTAGAGTTAATCGTACATACACCGATTGGCGTATCATCAGTCTGAATAGTAGGAATTGAGGAATCCTGGCACACCTTTACGGCCGCTGGGTATACTAGGAAGTCTTCAATCTTTACAACACTTTTAAGTTTTAGTGGAGCATTTGTGACATTGAGCAAGTACAGGTAGCATAAACTGTCCTGTAAGACTGTACACCACGCTGACTCATAAGTCAAGCCATTCACACAACACGTCTCAGGTAGGGTTAGTACGTCCACTCCTTCTTTCGCACCGGCAACACAAACAGAGACTTTGGTGAACTCATGCGGTAACAAAATTGTGCACGTATTCGTTACTGCACGTTTCGTCTCTGCGTGTTGGAGAAGATCATTCAGACTGTGTGAGGTAGGTAACTGAGACATGTCTGAGTCAGCGATAGTGTTGTCGAGAGAGGATGTAAGAGCCATGTTCGAGGGCTGAGATGATGTATCAGGAGACATTGAGGAATTTATGTCCTTGCTCACAGTCAGTAAAGGAATGATCTCTGTATTCTCAGATGATGAGAGTGGTTGTTTGGGTTGGGTTGGACTTTTTGGTAGTGATAGGGACAGAGGTAATTGAAGGACTGATTTGATCGTAAGAACAGGACGGGGACATTCCATAGTGGAAACCGGGAATCCAGAAATGTCTATACTACCACAAGCAGGTAATAATGCAATGGAATGTTATGCCATGGTGGAGAAACCAATAAGGGCATCTGCGGGATACTGCAAGTCATTAGTGACATGAAATTCAATGAGGATAGGGGGCAAATCTCTGTGGAGTTTGACTTCAAGGGTGACTCTTCCCTTAACCTTAAACTCTGAGCCGTTAACACCACATAGGCGAATGTCTGGTGGTTCTAGGAAACTGACGTGGCTGTGATGGCGATGAATAATTTGTAAGGAATTTTCGGAGATGAGATTTACTATAGATCCTGTGTCCAAGAAGAATGACGTTGGTATGTCATGATTGCTTCCGAGAATGACTAAACCCGAGGATGTTATGGGACCTACATGGCGGATGGGGAGTTGGGTTTCTGGTTCTACGTGATATTGGTCCGATACGGGCGCGGCGCATCCCCCGACTGTGGGCGGTTGAGGTAACGACATTCCTCAGTGGTGTGAGTCGTGCTTGATTTGTGGTATTTGCAGTGTGGACGACGTGAGCGGGAAGGCGTACGCTGTCTGGTTTGGGAGCGAGGACGTCTGTATGTACGGTCGCAACTGGATGCTCGATGTCCAGGATGACCACAGTACCAGCAAAGAATCGAAGATCGTCTGTCCCGTCGGGCGCTAGACTGATCACGGCCTGCGGTAGGAGAGCGATGTGTGGCAGGTCTGCCGCGTGTGGTGGGACGGAAGCGAGATTGGTTTGGGGTAGTGGTGTTCGCCAACGTGTTGCCGTTGGTGCTGGCGTTCGCCAACGTCTCGCTGTTGGTGCTGGCGTTCGTCAACGTCTCGCTGTTGGTGCAAGCGTTCGCCAACGTCTCGCTGTTGGTGCAGGCATTCGCCAACGTCTCGCTGTTCGTGCTGGCGTTCGCCAACGTCTCGCCGTTGGTGCTGGCGTTCGCCAACGTCTCGCCGTTGGTGCTGGCGTTCGCCAACGTCTCGCCGTTGGTGCTGGCGTTCGCCAACGTCTCGCCGTTGGTGCTGTCGTTCGCCAACGTCTCGCCGTTGCTGCTGGCGTTCGCCAACGTCTCGCCGTTGGTGCTGGCGTTCGCCAACGTCTCGCCGTTGGTGCTGGCGTTCGCCAACGTCTCGCCGTTGGTGCTGGCGTTCGCCAACGGTCTCGCCGTTGGTGCTGGCGTTCCCCAAAGGTCTCGCCGTTGGTGCTGGCGTTCGCCAACGTCTCGCTGTTGGTGCTGGCGTTCGCCAACGTCTCGCTGTTGGTGCTGGCGTTCGCCAACGTCTCGCTGTTGGTGCTGGCGTTCGCCAACGTCTCGCTGTTGGTGCTGGCGTTCGCCAACGTCTCGCTGTTGGTGCTGGCGTTCGCCAACGTCTCGCTGTTGGTGCTGGCGTTCGCCAACGTCTCCCTGTTGGTGCTGGCGTTCGCCAACGTCTCCCTGTTGGTGCTGGCGTTCGCCAACGTCTCCCTGTTGGTGCTGGCGTTCGCCAACGTCTCCCTGTTGGTGCTGGCGTTCGCCAACGTCTCCCTGTTCGTGCTTGCGTTCGCCAACGTCTCCCTGTTGGTGCTGGCGTTCGCCAACGTCTCCCTGTTGGTGCTGGCGTTCGCCAACGTCTCCCTGTTGGTGCTGGCTTTCGCCAACGTCTCCCTGTTGGTGCTGGCGTTCGCCAACGTCTCCCTGTTGGTGCTGGCGTTCGCCAACGATCTTGCTGCGGGTGTTCGCGTTCGCCAACGTCTCCCTGTTGGTGCTGGCGTTCGCCAACGATCTTGCTGCGGGTGTTGGCGTTCGCCAGCGATCTTGGCGCGGGTGGTGGGGTTCGCCAGCGGTCTTGGCCCGGGTGGTGGGGTTCGCCAGCGGTCTTGGCCCGGGTGGTGGGGTTCGCCAGCGGTCTTGGCCCGGGTGGTGGGGTTCGCCAGCGGTCTTGGCCCGGGTGGTGGGGTTCGCCAGCGGTCTTGGCCCGGGTGGTGGGGTTCGTCAGCGGTCTTGGCCCGGGTGGTGGGGTTCGCCAGCGGTCTTGGCCCGGGTGGTGGGGTTCGCCAGCGGTCTTGGCGCGGGTGGTGGGGTTCGCCAGCGGTCTTGGCGCGGGTGGTGGGGTTCGCCAGCGGTCTTGGCCCGGGTGGTGGGGTTCGCCAGCGGTCTTGGCCCGGGTGGTGGGGTTCGCCAGCGGTCTTGGCGCGGGTGGTGGGGTTCGCCAGCGGTCTTGGCGCGGGTGGTGGGGTTCGCCAGCGGTCTTGGCGCGGGTGGTGGGGTTCGCCAGCGGTCTTGGCCCGGGTGGTGGGGTTCGCCAGCGGTCTTGGCCCGGGTGGTGGGGTTCGCCAGCGGTCTTGGCCCGGGTGGTGGGGTTCGCCAGCGGTCTTGGCCCGGGTGGTGGGGTTCGCCAGCGGTCTTGGCGCGGGTGGTGGGGTTCGCCAGCGGTCTTGGCGCGGGTGGTGGGGTTCGCCAGCGGTCTTGGCCCGGGTGGTGGGGTTCGCCAGCGGTCTTGGCCCGGGTGGTGGGGTTCGCCAGCGGTCTTGGCCCGGGTGGTGGGGTTCGCCAGCGGTCTTGGCCCGGGTGGTGGGGTTCGCCAGCGGTCTTGGCGCGGGTGGTGGGGTTCGCCAGCGGTCTTGGCGCGGGTGGTGGGGTTCGCCAGCGGTCTTGGCGTGGGTGGTGGGGTTCGCCAGCGGTCTTGGCGCGGGTGGTGGGGCTCGCCAGCGGTCTTGGCGCGGGTGGTGGGGTTCGCCAGCGGTCTTGGCCCGGGTGGTGGGGTTCGCCAGCGGTCTTGGCGTGGGTGGTGGGGTTCGCCAGCGGTCTTGGCCCGGGTGGTGGGGTTCGCCAGCGGTCTTGGCCCGGGTGGTGGGGTTCGCCAGCGGTCTTGGCCCGGGTGGTGGGGTTCGCCAGCGGTCTTGGCCCGGGTGGTGGGGTTCTCCAGCGGTCTTGGCCCGGGTGGTGGGGTTCGCCAGCGGTCTTGGCGCAGGTGGTGGGGTTCGCCAGCGGTCTTGGCCCGGGTGGTGGGGTTCGCCAGCGGTCTTGGCGCGGGTGGTGGGGTTCGCCAGCGGTCTTGGCCCAGGTGGTGGGGTTCGCCAGCGGTCTTGGCCCGGGTGGTGGGGTTCGCCAGCGGTCATGGCGCGGGTGGTGGGGTTCGCCAGCGGTATTGGCGCGGGTGGTGGGGTTCGCCAGCGGTCTTGGCCCGGGTGGTGGGGTTCGCCAGCGGTCTTGGCCCAGGTGGTGGGGTTCGCCAGCGGTCTTGGCGCGGGTGGTGGGGTTCGCCAGCGGTCTTGGCCCGGGTGGTGGGGTTCGCCAGCGGTGTTGGCGCGGGTGGTGAGATTCGCCAGCGGTCTTGGCCCGGGTGGTGGGGTTCGCCAGCGGTCTTGGCCCGGGTGGTGGGGTTCGCCAGCGGTCTTGGCCCGGGTGGTGGGGTTCGCCAGCGGTCTTGGCCCGGGTGGTGGGGTTCGCCAGCGGTCTTGGCGCGGGTGGTGGGGTTCGCCAGCGGTCTTGGCGCGGGTGGTGGGGTTCGCCAGCGGTCTTGGCCCGGGTGGTGGGGTTCGCCAGCGGTCTTGGCCCGGGTGGTGGGGTTCGCCAGCGGTCTTGGCCCGGGTGGTGGGGTTCGCCAGCGGTCTTGGCCCGGGTGGTGGGGTTCGCCAGCGGTCTTGGCGCGGGTGGTGGGGTTCGCCAGCGGTCTTGGCGCGGGTGGTGGGGTTCGCCAGCGGTCTTGGCGCGGGTGGTGGGGTTCGCCAGCGGTCTTGGCGCGGGTGGTGGGGTTCGCCAGCGGTCTTGGCGCGGGTGGTGGGGTTCGCCAGCGGTCTTGGCGCGGGTGGTGGGGTTCGCCAGCGGTCTTGGCCCGGGTGGTGGGGTTCGCCAGCGGTCTTGGCCCGGGTGGTGGGGTTCGCCAGCGGTCTTGGCCCGGGTGGTGGGGTTCGCCAGCGGTCTTGGCCCGGGTGGTGGGGTTCGCCAGCGGTCTTGGCCCGGGTGGTGGGGTTCTCCAGCGGTCTTGGCCCGGGTGGTGGGGTTCGCCAGCGGTCTTGGCGCGGGTGGTGGGGTTCGCCAGCGGTCTTGGCCCGGGTGGTGGGGTTCGCCAGCGGTCTTGGCGCGGGTGGTGGGGTTCGCCAGCGGTCTTGGCCCGGGTGGTGGGGTTCGCCAGCGGTCTTGGCCCGGGTGGTGGGGTTCGCCAGCGGTCTTGGCCCGGGTGGTGGGGTTCGCCAGCGGTCATGGCGCAGGTGGTGGGGTTCGCCAGCGGTATTGGCGCGGGTGGTGGGGTTCGCCAGCGGTCTTCGCCCGGGTGGTGGGGTTCGCCAGCGGTCTTGGCCCGGGTGGTGGGGTTCGCCAGCGGTCTTGGCGCGGGTGGTGGGGTTCGCCAGCGGTCTTGGCCCGGGTGGTGGGGTTCGCCAGCGGTGTTGGCGCGGGTGGTGGGGTTCGCCAGCGGTCTTGGCCCGGGTGGTGGGGTTCGCCAGCGGTCTTGGCCCGGGTGGTGGGGTTCGCCAGCGGTCTTGGCCCGGGTGGTGGGGTTCGCCAGCGGTCTTGGCCCGGGTGGTGGGGTTCGCCAGCGGTCTTGGCCCGGGTGGTGGGGTTCGCCAGCGGTCTTGGCCCTGGTGGTGGGGTTCGCCAGCGGTCTTGGCGCGGGTGGTGGGGTTCGCCAGCGGTCTTGGCGCGGGTGGTGGGGTTCGCCAGCGGTCTTGGCCCGGGTGGTGGGGTTCGCCAGCGGTCTTGGCCCGGGTGGTGGGGTTCGCCAGCGGTCTTGGCCCGGGTGGTGGGGTTCGCCAGCGGTCTTGGCGCGGGTGGTGGGGTTCGCCAGCGGTCTTGGCGCGGGTGGTGGGGTTCGCCAGCGGTCTTGGCGCGGGTGGTGGGGTTCGCCGGCGGTCTTGGCCTGGTGTGGTGGGGTTCGCCGGCGGTCTTGGCCCGGGTGGTGGGGTTCGCCGGCGGTCTTGGCCCGGGTGGTGGGGTTCGCCAGCGATCTTGGCACGGGTGGTGGGGTTCGCCAGCGGTCTTGGCGCGGGTGGTGGGGTTCGCCAGCGGTCTTGGCGCGGGTGGTGGGGTTCGCCAGCGGTCTTGGCACGGGTGGTGGGGTTCGCCAGCGGTCTTGGCCCGGGTGGTGGGGTTCGCCAGCGGTCTTGGCCCGGATCGTGGGGTTCTCCAGCGGTCTTGGCCCGGGTGGTGGGGTTCGCCAGCGGTCTTGGCCCGGGTGGTGGGGTTCGCCAGCGGTCTTGGCCCGGGTGGTGGGGTTCGCCAGCGGTCTTGGCGCGGGTGGTGGGGTTCGCCAGCGGTCTTGGCGCGGGTGGTGGGGTTCGCCATCGGTCTTGGCGCGGGTGGTGGGGTTCGCCAGCGGTCTTGGCGCGGGTGGTGGGGTTCGCCAGCGGTCTTGGCCCGGGTGGTGGGGTTCGCCAGAGGTCTTGGCCCGGGTGGTGGGGTTCGCCAGCGGTCTTGGCGCGGGTGGTGGGGTTCGCCAGCGGTCATGGCCCTGGTGGTGGGGTTTGCCAGCGGTCTTGGCGCGGGTGGTGGGGTTAGCCAGCGGTCTTGGCCCGGGTGGTGGGGTTCGCCAGCGTATTTGGCCCGGGTGGTGGGGTTGGCCAGCGGTCTTGGCCCGGGTGGTGGGGTTCGCCAGCGGTCTTGGTGCGGGTGGTGGGGTTCGCCAGCGGTC
Organism: Coenobita brevimanus; assembly: GCF_032717465.1. Taxonomy (NCBI): domain Eukaryota; kingdom Metazoa; phylum Arthropoda; class Malacostraca; order Decapoda; family Coenobitidae; genus Coenobita; species Coenobita brevimanus. The sequence continues at coordinate 478,906 of NW_027643710.1, read as the reverse complement.
TTGGCGCGGGTGGTGGGGTTCGCCAGCGGTCTTGGCGCGGGTGGTGGGGTTCGCCAGCGGTGTTGGCCCGGGTGGTGGGGTTCGCCAGCGGTGTTGGCCCGGGTGGTGGGGTTCGCCAGCGGTGTTGGCCCGGGTGGTGGGGTTCGCCAGCGGTGTTGGCCCGGGTGGTGGGGTTCGCCAGCGGTCTTGGCCCGGGTGGTGGGGTTCGCCAGCGGTCTTGGCGCGGGTGGTGGGGTTCGCCAGCGGTCTTGGCACGGGTGGTTGGGTTCGCCAGCGGTCTTGGCGCGGGTGGTGGGGTTCGCCAGCGGTCTTGGCGCGGTGGTGGGGTTCGCCAGCGGTCTTGGCACGGGTGCTGGGGTTCGCCAGCGGTCTTGGCGCGGGTGGTGGGGTTCGCCAGCGGTCTTGGCGCGGGTGGTGGGGTTCGCCAGCGGTCTTGGCCAGGGTGGTGGGGTTCGCCAGCGGTCTTGGCCCGGGTGGTGGGGTTCGCCAGCGGTCTTGGCGCGGGTGTTCGGGTTCGCCAGCGGTCTTGGCGCGGGTGGTGGGGTTCGCCAGCGGTCTTGGCGCGGGTGGTGGGGTTCACCAGCGGTCTTGGCGCGGGTGGTGGGGTTCGCCAGCGGTCTTGGCGCGGGTGGTGGGGTTCGCCAGCGGTCTTGGCCCGGGTGGTGGGGTTCGCCAGCGGTCTTGGCCCGGGTGGTGGGGTTCGCCAGCGGTCTTGGCCCGGGTGGTGGGGTTCGCCAGCGGTCTTGGCCCGGGTGGTGGGGTTCGCCAGCGGTCTTGGCCCGGGTGGTGGGGTTCGCCAGCGGTCTTGGCGCGGGTGGTGGGGTTCGCCAGCGGTCTTGGCCCGGGTGGTGGGGTTCGCCAGCGGTCTTGGCGCGGGTGGTGGGGTTCGCCAGCGGTCTTGGCCCGGGTGGTGGGGTTCGCCAGCGGTCTTGGCCCGGGTGGTGGGGTTCGCCAGCGGTCTTGGCGCGGGTGGTGGGGTTCGCCAGCGGTCTTGGCGCGGGTGGTGGGGTTCGCCAGCGGTCTTGGCGCGGGTGGTGGGGTTCGCCAGCGGTCTTGGCCCGGGTGGTGGGGTTCGGCAGCGGTCTTGGCCCGGGTGGTGGGGTTCGCCAGCGGTCTTGGCCCGGGTGGTGGGGTTCGCCAGCGGTCTTGGCCCGGGTGGTGGGGTTCGCCAGCGGTCTTGGCCCGGGTGGTGGGGTTCGCCAGCGGTCTTGGCCCGGGTGGTGGGGTTCGCCAGCGGTCTTGGCCCGGGTGGTGGGGTTCGCCAGCGGTCTTGGCCCGGGTGGTGGGGTTCGCCAGCGGTCTTGGCGCGGGTGGTGGGGTTCGCCAGCGGTCTTGGCCCGGGTGGTGATGTTCGCCAGCGGTCTTGGCGCGGGTGGTGGGGTTCGCCAGCGGTCTTGGCGCGGGTGGTGGGGTTCGCCAGCGGTCTTGGCCCGGGTGGTGGGGTTCGCCAGCGGTCTTGGCCCGGGTGGTGGGGTTCGCCAGCGGTCTTGGCCCGGGTGGTGGGGTTCGCCAGCGGTCTTGGCCCGGGTGGTGGGGTTCGCCAGCGGTCTTGGCCCGGGTGGTGGGGTTCGCCAGCGGTCTTGGCCCGTGTGGTGGGGTTCGCCAGCGGTCTTGGCCCGGGTGGTGGGGTTCGCCAGCGGTCTTGGCGCGGGTGGTGGGGTTCGCCAGCGGTCTTGGCGCGGGTGGTGGGGTTCGCCAGCGGTCTTGGAGCGGGTGGTGGGGTTCGCCAGCGGTCTTGGCCCGGGTGGTGGGGTTCGCCAGCGGTCTTGGCGCGGGTGGTGGGTTTCGCCAGCGGTCTTGGCCCGGGTGGTGGGGTTCGCCAGCGGTCTTGGCGCGGGTGGTGGGGTTCGCCAGCGGTCTTGGCGCGGGTGGTGGGGTTCGCCAGCGGTCTTGGCCCGGGTGGTGGGGTTCGCCAGCGGTCTTGGCCCGGGTGGTGGGGTTCGCCAGCGGTCTTGGCGCGGGTGGTGGGGTTCGCCAGCGGTCTTGGCCCGGGTGGTGGGGTTCGCCAGCGGTCTTGGCGCGGGTGGTGGAGTTCGCCAGCGGTCTTGGCGCGGGTGGTGGGGTTCGCCAGCGGTCTTGGACCGGGTGGTGGGGTTCGCCAGCGGTCTTGGCGCGGGTGGTGGGGGTTCCCCAGCTTGGCCCGGGTGGTGTTCTTCGCCAGCGGTCTTGGCGCGGGTGGTGGGGTTCACCAGCGGTCTTGGCGCGGGTGGTGGGGTTCACCAGCGGTCTTGGCGCGGGTGGTGGGGTTCGCCAGCGGTCTTGGCGCGGGTGGTGGGGTTCGCCAGCGGTCTTGCTGCGGGTGGTGGGGTTCGCCAGCGGTCTTGCTGCGGGTGTTGGGGTTCGCCAGCGCTGTTGCTGCGGGTGTTGGGGTTCGCCAGCGCTGTTGCTGCGGGTGTTGGGGTTCGCCAGCGATGTTGCTGCGGGTGTTGGGGTTCGCCAGCGATGTTGCTGCGGGTGTTGGGGTTCGCCAGCGATGTTGCTGCGGGTGTTGGGGTTCGCAAACGTGTTGCTGTTTGGTGTTTGGTGTTTGGTGTTTCGTTTTTGGTGGTTGGTGGTTGGTGTTGGTGTTGGTGTTGCTGTTGCTGTTGGTCTTGGTGTTGGTTTTGCTGTTGGTGTAAGTGTGTGTGTGTGTGTGTGTGTGTGTGTGTGTGTGTGTGCTAAGCGGTGCACCAAACACACGAGGCCTGAGTTGGCCAATGTTAACGTGTTTGTTTTACCGTCACCATCATAAAGCATTGTGTTCTTTCTGCGGCGTGTTGATGGTTATATTATATACTTGTAACACGTCCCATTGTTTTATGTTTGTATCAGCAGTGGCACCAAGAATGTTAAGCAGGAAATCAGCTTCAGATGTAACTGCGAGTTAAGAATGACGGGTGGGGGATGGGTGGGTAGGGGTATGGGGGGGTTGGGGTGGAGGTCGTTTCGTCCCCCTCTACCCTCTTACCTGGGTATACAGCAGTAGGAAGAGGGCATCCCTGGCCAGAAATTTGTCATCGTCAGTGTATATATATTTCCTCCTCTGTCATTTTTTTTCATTGTACATTTCTTGCCTTCTTTGTCATTTTTTTTTTTTTCAGATTTTACTGTGTATTCCTTGCCTCTTGTCACCTTTTCCTTTTTTTTTTTTTTTTTCTGTATATTATTTTTAACACCACCTGCCTACCTGTCAGCCTGCCAGCCAACTAGATTGCTTTCTTGCCTGCATACTATATATTCCTATATGTTTTGCCTGGCGCTGATGAGAAGCCTGTGCGTGGTGGCGTTGGACACCCTGGGTGGAGCAGCAGCGACATGCATCCGCGAGCCAAACCTCCATATATTTCCCTGCACATCGCCGTGGGGAGGGTGTGCATGGAGAGTCTGTTTACCGAAGTGCATGATGGCAACAGAAGATGAGGAAGATACGAGTGATATGTCTGCATGACTAATGTGCCTGAGGGTTCTGCTATCTGAAATGCATGGTGCCTATTGCCAATGGACAGGAGACTCAAAGGGTGAGACAGGCAGTCAGACGGACGAGTAGACAGAGTAGGTTGTTGCTTAACATCGGTTAGTCTAGCTGAGCAGACCCGTCAACCACAATCAGAAACTGCTCCTACGGGACCGTCGTACATGTACAGTACAGTACATGCAACGTGTAGATATCCGTAACCCCAGTGTGGTAGACAGCGTCTCACAAGAGTCAGACCAAGACCCTTCTCATGGTGAGGTGCAGGAAACTATGAGAGCACAGTGCCACCACGTGTAGGCTCCTCTTCAGCACCTGGGGACGAAGGCTGACAGGTAATGAAGACAAAAGGAGGGAGGAAAAGGTGGTGACGGCGGCACTGACAGGGAGGAGAAAGGCTTGGCGTTAACTGTGTGGGTGATGTTCCCGGTAACTAACTAACCTTTACGACCACACAACACACCATTTATGCCCCTCTCGTTGGCATGGCATACCGCAACACTTCTTCTTAAGGCAATTATTTTGCATATCACACCTTATTGTTGCTTTAAGTGCTATATTATTATCCGTTTAGTTTGCCTTAAGCCCTGTCCACACGAGCGGGCAATGCCCGCGGGCAAAAGCGAGCAGTTTGCCTGTTGATGGGCTCACCGCTTGTGCCCGCGGGCACAAGCGGTGAACCCGTCAACAGGCAAACTGCTCGCTTGTGCCCGTGGGCATTGCCCGCTCGTGTGGACAGGGCTTTATTAACACACGAGGATACTTTGACCCATTAGGCAAGGTATTTAAGGAAAATTTCAGGATGTATCGTCAGCCAGCACGAACACCACCTTTTGTAAAGTGTTGCCCTGCAGGGAGACACAGCCACGGAGGAGGAGGAGGAGGAGGAAGAGGAGGAGGAGGAAGAGGAGGAGGAGGAGGAAGACAACGACGACGACGACGACGACGATGATGATGATGATGACACGCACGCACGCACATGCACCTGCGTTGACTGGAATATTAATATCCTCCAGTGTTCCGTGTTGTTGGAAGAGGTAGACTCGGTAGGCAGTGAAGCAGACAGGGAGACAAGAGAAGCATGTAGACGCACGCTGACACAGTTTTGCATGTCCCGTCGCCAGCATATGTTTTTACCAGACGTAAAGGCAAACACAAGCACCTTAACACACTCCTGCATGTCCCGTCACTAGCATATGTTTTTACAAGACGTAGAGGCAGACACACTCACCTTGACACACTATTGCTACATGATTCTACAAGACGCACAGGCAAGTACACGCACCTTAACGCACACTAGCATGTCTCGTCACCAGAATATGATTTGACAAGGGGTGTAGAAGCAAGAAAACATTTTGACACGTGTTTGTATGCACCATTTTAAGTCAGGGGTGTAATTTCTATATACAGCTGGTACTGCGTATTGGAAGAAAATGGAGGATCAAATTTACAGCAAGTAATGGAACTATATTAAGCAACAATCCTCCAAAACAATGTCTTTTTTTTTTAAGATAGCAATGAAACTTTAAAGAAGACACGTTATCAAGAAGGCGATGCGTAACATGGACTCTGTAAATGTTAACAATAATCACAGACGCTAGCTGACAGGAGCACATGCTTGGCTTCGCGTGTAAACCACAACTGTCAACTCTCTCATCTTCCCTCACACAGACACGCCAGTTGTTACTCGTGCCCTGAGGTTGACTAGCACGAAAAATCTTGCATAAGGATGAAATAAACTGCTAAATCTGTCCTACGTTGTAGCTTTCCTGACTACGTGTAGACCACAACAGCCAGTCTCTCTCATCTTCCCTCACAAATACGCCAGATGTTACATTGTGCTCTTAGGTTGTCTGAAGAAGAAAAGCTGCTTAGGGATGGAGAAATAATATAGCTAAATATGTCCAAGACTAATATCCAGTATCACCTAACGTTTGTGCGAGTGGCAGAGTTTAATAGTTATAAGGCATCTCTTGCTATTGCCCATTGTTATGTAAAATATTCTCTCCTCAGTCCCTGCTTGTCCTTTACCCCCCTCCCTCCTTTCCTCCATCTCCCCATCCCTCCATTTCTCTCCCTCTCCCTCCATCTCTCCCTCTCCCTCCATCTCTCCCTCGGCTTCCATCGCTCTCCATTTCCCCCCCTCCCTCCCCCCCTCCTTGCTCTCCCCTTTCACGTCGCTATTTTTGACAGCTGCCCATCTCACCCACGCCGGTATTCGTGACCTGTTTTCCTCTAAGCATCAAACTCTGTTGGAATCATTCTCTATTGGTTCCTCGATATTTTTGCTACGAAATACCCTCTGTATATCAGCGTCCTGACAAACCCAGGGCGCCTGTAATATTAAAACAACAATGCTTACCCCTTTCAACCTTATATCGAATTATTCACGCTGTCCCTAAAAGACTTTAGAGACTCTTCGGACTGTAGTTCTTATATATAGTCGTAGATATAGCCTTCATTAACCCCCTCTATTTTTTCAGGCAGGGAAGAAGGAACTAATGGCCAGAAGCCGGCAAGCCTTTTACAACAGAATATTGAAAAAAAAAGAAAAAAAGCCAAAGATGAAGTAAGGAAATAATTTTGAGACATGTAAATTAGAAAATGTCATGCTTTTGAAGGGGTTAACATCATTGCCTAGACTAAGCCTCGTCTTACTACAGGGCAATTTTTTCACTTTATAGAAACACCGTAATGGGTTAGTCTCAAAGAACGTCCTTCCTCTGAAAATTAGGAGTATTAACGCCATTACTTAATCTCCATGTTCTTAAGTTTTTATGCATTTCAAAAGTTTAGGACCCCAAACTGCACCGACAGCTTATATACCCTCTCCGGGAAAAGGTTATAGAGTTGAAATTATACATATTAACAGTGACACCAGTTTTATTATACTCTAATGTGCTGATAGTGTGGCAACCAACATCCACTCCTGTAGTGCTGCCTAATTATATTTTCTGTCAACCCTCCTCTTCCTGTATCATTCATCCTTTCTGTCTATCATTCTTTCTACTTCAGGTGAGTACAGTACATCGCTTAACAAGCTTAATGGTTCCCTGTAACCCTTTGTGCAACGCTGAGTGGTAACCATACACCCACATAACATATGTGCAGCAGACTATGGTGCCCATGTTAAAAGTGTCATTCTAAATGTGGCATTTATCCATGTAATAAACCGATACTCTTCCGCACGCCTTGCTATGGCGGGGCGTCGTCTGCTGCAGGAGAATCACTTCACAGCATGGGAAAGTCATGTCTGACACGAATTACTTTACACGCCAGACATACAATATTCCTCAAATCAGGCCCCCCTTTTATAAGTGACAACAGTTGTGGTAAGTCTCCATAGGTTAAAGAAAGTGAAAGAACAGTATTGGTTTACTAAGTTAATACAATACATTCACACCCACTACACGTAAAACTTCATTAACAGTGACAGTGTAAAGTGTACAGTGAATGACAACTTGTATACTCGACAGGTATTTTCATTTACATTCCATTATTTCAAAGTCCATAGTCTCAATTTCTTCCAAATGTTTCCTGGCCATACTTTACTTTCTCCAGTTAACTTTGATTACTTTTATTTCCTATGTCCGTAGCTATTTCTTATATCTTACACTTTATATCCCACCATACTTTATTCACTTTTTTTTCCATATCCATATGACAATGTTTTCACAAAGTTTTGTGGCAATATGTTAGTAAAATTTCACTGCACTACAGCCGCCTTCCTCAGCCTTCTCTGCTCCCACAAACTGCTGCTGACTGCGGCTGCGGTAGGCCACTTGCCGAGATGTTAAATATTCAACATCGATAGTCTGGAATTCTTGTAGTAGACGGTATGAGAGGGGCGAGAGAGAGATGAGGTGGGGATGTGTGTCCGTGAGTGCTGTGTGCCGGCTACTGCTTTTACCGAGACCTCTCACCCATCCAGGTCACGTTGGTTTGGCAGTGACATCGTCCACTCACCAGTCTTCTGAACTCGACTGAGCAACCAAGGCACATGTGGAGTTTAAAGCATTATTAATACACTTTGGTAAAATGTAATGTGTAATATGTTTCAGACATTCAGCCACTCATTCCTCTCAGCCATACTCATTCCTCTTACGAGTTGAATATGAATGAAAATAACTGGGGAAAACTTTCTATTCGATCCCAGACGAAGCAATGATAAAAATTAAATTTTGCAAACAGTGGACGAAATATATACTCAATGAAGAAACCACTTGTTTCACGAGGTACGTAAGAATTAACTTAGTTCTACACAAATAATACGAAAGTTTAGGAATTTAATGTCATGACTTAGTCAAGACAAACTACCCTGCAGGGGCGGTTGCTTGGCTCCAGTTGTAGTCTGCTCAGCTAGACACTGCGGGTTTAAACCAATACTTGTTAACGATTTTCTCGTCAAGAGGAGTTAAACGACTAACCCTTCCAGAGCGACACTTGAACGAACCATAGAAGATTTAATTGACCAAAACCCTATTCAGTCCGAGCTGACTGATGGGAAAAAAGGCAGACTAATACTGCAGGTACCAAAACAATGGAGGCAGTAATTAAGTGTAGTGAAGAGTCAACATTGTGCCAGCCACCGACCCAATATGGTGGACAAAATGTGGATATGGGGGTCAGAGGGTCAGGGTGTAGGAGAGAATATGGGAAAAAAAGAATGTTGGGAGATCAGAAATTGAAGATCATTACTTAAAACACACACACACACACACACACACTAATGTTCATTGTCAAACAGACCAACAGCAGTACAACTTGAACTGAACAAGCTATCAGATGGTAGCTAAGGAAAACATGACGGTAAATACATAACCTAACTAATAAAATCAAAAATTGAAGCAAGTGACGAACACAGGTCACTTTTCAATAGAACCGAAAGTTTCCCTCACGAATCCTTTATTTTCGTCAATACCTTAATGTAAAAGTACCTATAAATCTAACTAACCCCGTTGTCAGTCCTTAATCTTGCAGTTTAAAGCCACTGCTCCACGATATGGAAAAATACAGGGGACAAGGGAAGGGGCTATGCTGCACCGCGCCTCTCATCACTACTAGCCAATTCCCACCAAACCGTACCCACTCCCTGGATGACCTACCCCACTCGTCGTTATTGCTACAGCCCAGCACTTTCCTACGAACAACCCCCAAAACAAAAACCACCTCCCTCTATATGTGGCTGTCGTAACAATGATTAATATATACATAAACATTTCAGCTGTACACATGAATTAAATGCAGATTTACAAATATTCAACCACCAGTGTCACTCAAATCACTCCTATCACCTATTCTTAAAACTATCACTATCAAATTTAAGTCCAAAATAAAGCTGTACAAGTAGTAAATATAGAACATACCTTCATAAATGGTTAATATCCGACTACCACCTTCCCACTAGATACATCAAGCTTTAGTTCAACGGCTGGATCCACTGTCGATGTCCTCTAACATCAGTCACTAATTTATCCAACTTATTCCCTCACGTATGGACTCTGGTCTAGCGCCGTGCAAGTTTATTTACGTCCCATTGCTCCTGGTTAACTAACTAATTTCATGCAGGTTTATTTCACCTCGACTCTGAATGAAGCACCACAGCTTCACGAAAGCATGAATATCAGTATGAAGTACTCGACTCCACGGAGGAGAAAAGATACGGAGTAACGACTCAACGTTAAAACTGCGAGGCCATTACCTTCACGCCATCTAGTGCACAAGCGAGATAAGGCAGAACGGGATATAAGAGAACGGTTACGGGGTAGACTATGTTTAGATTATGAATCGGGAATATATAAGCCTTCCACGTGACACTAAGTTAGTCTTAAATAATTATATTGTGCATGAGCATCCTTCACCATTGATAAATGAGGCTGGTGAATAGTGTCCCATATAACGTATTTTGAGACAAAGATTCATTCCAGTGATAAAAGTCTTTGATCCGGAATATACTGGATGTATTAATAATACAGACAAGAATATTATAGTGTATTTATTGAGTATAAAGATGTACATGTTAGGTTACATTATTATCCCGGAAACATTCACACGGGCAACACAAACCCATAGCCGTTTGTTGTGTTAGCTCTGTTAATCCTAAGTATCAGGTGGATTGGACTGGACAAAATGCCTTTCCATTGTTTTCAGACGCACTTCTACCACATTCCTGTGGATATCTATATACCTGTGGATATCTGTATATCTATATCGGCATCTGTCTATCTATATGTCCATCTATCTATCTATTTGCGAGTGAATCACTTAATAACACGCGATTCATAAATATGCTATAAATATGCTAATACTCACAGGGAAAAAGAAGACACGAAATATCCCATGTGCTTCGGCTATTTCCTGTTTCCTTTTCCCTGTGGATATCATCCCTCTCTCTCTCTCTCTCTCTCTAATATATATATATATATATATATATATATATATATATATATATATATATATATATATATATATATATATATATATATATATACCTAGGCTGCTTCCCCCAGGGAAAAGGAGGGAGCCGAGACAGGACGACACACTCCCCATTTACTCATCCATTCAAACACAATCATTCGCATCTTAGCCCCAAAGGGGAGAACGGACAGATCCTCACCGCACCACACCTGCATATAATAGTAATTTCCCGTTATCGGTATACGAGTAATATCCTTTAATAATAGATGGTGCATATCTTCACTGTCATTTTCACAAGATCAATAATACGGCATCATATATGAATATTGTCAATCAATATTGATTGTGTGAGGGCCGGTAAATAATATCCTGCGTTGCCAGTGTGGCGGTATTACCTCAGCAAGTTCACATGTCCCTTATCAATGCCCAACGTATCCTTTATCATACGTGTAATGAAACATAGTAATTTCTACAGATTTCTATATTAGGTGTACGTGCCGAGGCCCAGTTTCAGCTGTTGACGTCTTAATCTGCACCAACATTTATGACCGTAGTACAACTGTTTATGCATAACAGTTTGTTACATCTGTTTTACGCACCCCTTTTTGTCCTTTGGGAAGAAACGAAACCGTAGGTTAGTTCCAGTTAGTGGGTTTTTCCCACAAACAACACAGCGGTGTCCAGGGTTGAGAGCCATGTTTATTTGTACCGCCACGCCCCCTCACATCCCGCCTGTCAACTTATGTAAACAAACAGACGACACACCGGCGACCACAATGCCATCTGTTGACCAAGCCAGCTCGTTACATTGGTCTCGTGTTCGCCCGTAAGAGTCCGTGACTGGACTCTCACGATGGCCATTTTGTTTTTAACTCTTTCAACTGTGAATTTCTGGCTTCGAATCACGCACGCACACATGCACATACACACACGTACACACACACGTACACATACACATACATACATATATATACATATAAGCACACACATACACACACGTACACCACACACGTGTTTGTATGTGTATGTATGTATATATGCATGCATGTGTGTGTGTGTGTGTGTGTGTGTGTGTGTGTGTGTGTGTGTGTGTGTGTGTGTGTGTGTGTGTGTGCAAGCTAAAATCAAGTAGTAGCAGTAGCAGTAGTAGACCCTACCTCAACACTGTTCCTGTGGCACTGTCTTTGATGCAAACCATGCAATGGTGTGCAAGAAGGCAGGCTGTGTGTACGCGACGTCACTGCCAAAATGCTGCCGGAAATATGCCATGATGTCACCACAGAGCCAGCTGTGCTGCCCCTAGACGGCGAGCACTTCACCCACAGAACAGCAAACACATCAAATGATGCCAGAGTGGATGTCAGTGCTGCAGGTTTGCGGACACGTGGGCAGAGGGCTTTCTTCAACATTAGGATAATTGATCCTATGGCAGCATGTCATCGTGAACTGTGTCTCGAGGCTGCACACAAAAGGAATTAACAAGAAAAAAAAACACAGACTATCAAGAAAGGATCTAACTTTTGCACCACGTTGGATTCACTGCCTTTGTGTTCACAACATCAGGTGGGACGGGTCCAGAGGCGAGCATATTCTCTCGAGACTGGCTGAGATTCTTTCTAAGAAGCGTCAACGTCAGAGTTCCGTTATGGCCTGGATGAGGTGTCAACTGTCCTACTCCCTTGTGAGGTGTGCACTGCTATGCCTCAGGGGCACAAGACCATCAGCCCTCAGGCCTGTCTCTCTGGCAGGTATGGATTACGAAGCTACTGTGACTGAGTCACATTGACCAGCAACTCCAATAGATTAAAGTTTTTGTTGACACTGTAATACTAAAAAATATAGTAGTAATAAAGTTTTTTATAGTTGGTGGGGGCACTCCCCATCCGCCCACTCGATGTACTCGTAGTGCTGTTCTTGGATGCCTGTCCTTTCCTCTCTTCCTTCGTTCTTTCTGTAGTTCCTCATCTGCCTTTTTTTCCTTCATTCTTTCCTCGCCAGATGGTTTCCTGTACACCAGGAAACCTTTTACTACGCTGGGTGGTAATCATATAACCAATTTATGGCGCCTGATGGTTTAGTGGGCAATTAAGGTGCTCCAATCGGATTGAGCCTGTGCAAGTTAATATCCAAGGGATGGTTAGGGTTTAATGCTCAGGTATTGTCACTCAGGGATGAGTGAGGCTGGTCATTCTCATCATAAATGTGAGGACCAATTTGCCTAGCTCCAGGCTCCTATGCTCCTCATGGGGCAACACAGGATTAGATGATGAGTGAATGAATGAATGATGATAAAGTCTTGGCATATGGTTGGTAAGGACAGTGGCTGGTGTGTTTGGGGCCAACAGATTGTATTATGGTTAGTGATAACCTTCACATTACAACTCCAATGGTGAACTGTATTATGAGGCTGGCTGCTGAGCTGCACGGTATAATTCCCAAATGGATGGACGTGATTTGCTTGTATTATTTCTAAAAGTGGTAGTTGTAGTAGTAACAGCGGTAGATTTTTTTTTTTTAAATCAGAAGATGCACTCAGCAGGTTGGTGATGTTTGGCTGAATGCAACACATCCAAAGAACATCATTGTATTTCAAATAATTACCAGTAATTCTCAGAAATACCATGTTATTTGGACATGTTGCATTCAGTCATCACCAACCTATCAAGTGCATCTTTGCCTCGATTAAAAAAAAAAAAAAACACTAAGTATAGTAGTAGTTGTAGCAGCGGTTGTAGTAGTTGTAGTAGCAGTTGTAGTAGTAACAGTAGCAACAGCAGCAGCAGCCGTAGCATCATCATCATCATTAGTAGTAGTAGTCCATCCAGTACCGTAATATATAAACCACCCTACATAAACACCCCCCAAGAAATCCATACCCAATTTAGGTGAAAGAAACACATCTTTAAGTTGTGTATATTTATTTCAGCATTTATAACAATTTCTTCTAAACTATTTGGGCTAACAATAGATTATTTGACCCAGTGAAAATACCTTATATTTCAGTATTAATTGCCATGGAAATTACTCTTGCCCAGTCCCCTCGGGTGAAAAGAAAGATAGAAACAACTCGTCTTTTTACGTTTAAATCCAATAACTTCCCTTCCTCTTGTCTAGTTCCCTTAGATGAAAACAAAGGGTATTTAAGCCATTTATTTGTATTCAAGCATATATAATTTGAAAGGAGCATGTGGAGTTACGTGGAGAGACAGACTGACAAATCAGAATGTGAAGGAGCGTTGTGGTGTGGATGTGGAAGTGACAGGAAGCGTTAGGAGAAACACACTGAGGTGGTTTGGCCATGTGGAGAGGATGGAGAGTGTAAGACTAACGAGGAGAGTGTATGTGAGTGAGGAGCATGTGGAGTTACGTGGAGAGACAGACTGACAAATGAGGATGTGAAGGAGCGTTGTGGTGTGAATGTGGATTTGATAGGAAGCGTTAGGAGAAACACACTGAGGAAGTTTGGCCAGGTGGAGAGGATGGAGAGTGAGAGACTGACGAGGAGAGTGTATGTGAGTGAGGTGGAGGGGGGGAGAGGGAGGGGGAGACCGAGGAAGAGATGGAGGGATGGAGGAGAGAGGTATATGAGAGGGGGGTGTAAGTTGGGGGAGGGTAGCGACATGGCAGGGGACAGGGCAACATGGAGACGATTTGTTTGTGGTCACTCCTTACCCGATGAAGGCGTCCATAGATAGATATATAGAAAGGATTAATATTAAAGATAAATATTAATCAGCATAATAAAAACAAGCATTTTATTTCGAACTAGAGGTCAGTTTTATTCGCCCCTGTGTGGCGTACAACTCTCATGTGCGGGGAGGCTCCCCACATACAGCTCTACTCAGTAGGGTAGAGTCAAGGGCTTTTCGTCTCATAAACTCTCCTCCTCTTACTGGCTCCCTTCAACCTCTGTCTCTTCGCCGCACTGTTGCATCTTTATCTCTCTTCTATCGCTACTTCAATGGTCACTGCTACTCTGACCTGTCTGCTTGCATCCCTCCACCTCTACGACGGGTGCGTAGCACCCGTCTAGCAACAAACTCTCATCCCTTTTCTGTCCAGCTCTCTAATCCAAGAGTTAACCGTTACTTCCAGTCCTTCATTTATGCAACAGGTCAACTCTGGAACTGTCTCCCTCTGTCTGTATTCCCTACTCCCTATGATCTCCAGTGTTTCAGACGCAGTGTGTCCAGGCATCTCGAAATAAACGGATCGTGAATTTGGCTCTCTTTTGTATTGTTTTTGTTTTTTTCTTGGAAGGAACGGTTTGCGGGCTCCTGGCCTTTGATTCCTTCTTTCTTGCATTAAAAAAAAAAAGAAAAGAAAAAAGAAGAAGGAGCTTCGAATCCCGTCAGTCACCCTGTAACCGTGAGAGGGGGAGGACGCTCAAGCTGTGTGTCTATTCTCAGTGTTGATAGTGTTTAAACAGCTTGCCCAATTATCCGAGATAAACAAAGGTAAGGCAGGATATTGTTCATCAGTTCTTTGATACTGCCTGTTCTTTCAGTTGAGCCAAATCATCTTTATTAGTGTGAAAAGTGGTGTGGAAATAAGTTATCTGAGAGGAATGTGGAGCTACGTGGAGAGACAGACAGGCTGACAGGGTTGCCGCTCCGTGGAAATCGTCTGCTAATGTGGAAAAACAAATAAGCGACGGACCTGCACGTGGGAAAAATTACACGCTACCCATTTAGAGCCGAGGAGAGGAGGTGGAGGGGTCAGCTGGGGATAATGCCATAGCCCGCGCCCTCCAAGATAGTGTTAAGAGGGAGGAAACTACAACATAGCGTAGTTCACTGTATAATCACATTGGGTTCTAAAGCAAATATATAAAAACAAGTAGGAATAGTTATATGTAAACACAGTAAAACAAACTGTTGCATAACACTTAGCGTACAGAGTTGTGTATTACTGTATCTTTAAGCCATATTGGACACGTTGAGAAAGTGGAGAATAAAAGACTAAGACGATGCATGTAAGTGAAATGGAGGGAGGGAGAGGGAGGGGGAAGACCGAGGATGAGGTGGAGGGATGGAGTTGAGAGGTAAATGAAGGAGGGGGGGAGTGAGATGAGGGGAGGGCAGTCAATTGGTGGGGGACAGGGCGACTTGGAGGCGTTTTGTCTGCGGCCACTCTTTGCTGGATTAAGGAGTCTGGCAATAGATAGATAGATAGAACAGAGGAGGCCGAGGGTGTGAAGAACCGCTCACCCTCCATCTTCTTATGTAACAACTTCCTATAGACTTATCAATCCATCAGAAATGCATCTACATAAACAAACACATACTAAATAGTTTTCCTCGCTGTCTTTACATATACTATAATTTCCTTGTATTTATTATCGTTGTTTTATAGAGGGAGGGGAAGGTGGCATATCTCACTAGGATCCTTTGGGCAGTCCTTCATTTATGCAACAGGTCAACTCTGGAACTGTCTACCTCTGTCTGTATTTCCTACTTCCTATGATCTCCAGTCTTTCTAAAGCAGTGTGTCCAGGCATCTCGAAATAAACGGATCTTGAATTTGGCTCTCCTTTGTATTTTTCTTTTTCTTTGAAGGAACGGTTTGCGGGCTCCTGGCCTTTGGTTCCTTCTTCCTTGCATTAAAAAAAAAAATGAGAGGAGCATGTGGAGTTACATGGAGAGACAGACTGACAAATGAGGAAGTGAAGGAGCGTTGTGGTGTGGATGTGGATGTGATAGGAAGCGTTAGGAGAAACACACTGAGGTGGTTTGGTCATGTGGAGAGGATGGAGAGTGAGAGACTGACGAGGAGAGTGTATGTGAGTGAGGTGGAGGGGGGGAGAGGGAGGGGAAGGCCAAGGATGAGATGGAAGGATGGAGTGAAGAGGTAGGCCTATATGAGAGAGGGGGGTGTGAACTGGGAACAGGGCAGTGAAATGGCTGGGGACAGGGCGATATGGAAGCGATTTGTTTGTGGCCACCCCTTGCAGGATTGAGGCGTGTGGCAATAGGTGGATAGATAGATAGTTATTTATATCTGCCATAGTTAAGTCGTTGACAATGTATGGTTTGTGCATAATACACTAATTTAAAACAAGGAAGAATACGTCGTGGATCAGTGTCTACAAGTACCCAGCTGCCACTATCGCTCTAGCTATCTATCGCCAGACACCATTATCCCGTATCTATCTATCTATCTATCTATCGCCAGACACCATTATCCCGTATCTATCTATCTATCTATCTATCGCCAGACACCATTATCCCGTATCTATCTATCTATCTATCGCCAGACACCATTATCCCGTATCTATCTATCTATCTATCTATCGCCAGACACCATTATCCCGTATCTATCTATCTATCTATCTATCGCCAGACACCATTATCCCGTATCTATCTATCTATCTATCTATCTATCGCCAGACGCCATAATCCCGTATCTATCCATCTATCTATCTATCTGTCTATCGTCAGAAGCCACAGTCTCATATCAATCTATCTATCCATCCATCTATCTATCTATCCATCTATCCATCTATCGCCAGACGCAATAATCCCGTATCTATATATCTATCTATCGCCAGACGCCATAATCCCGTATCTATCTATCTATCTATCTATCGCCAGACACCATAATCCAGTACCTATCGCCAGACGTCATAATCCCGTATCTATCTATCTATGTATCTATCGTCAGACGCCATAATCCCGTAAGGGGTGGGGGTTTGTCTTTGAGTTAGTTGTTTTACGGGGAGGGGCACTAACCCTCCGCCAACCCATTTGTTGACACACCGCCAACCCATTTGTTGACACAAAGGGAACACGTATGGGTTGGTTATATGGTTACCACCCAGCGTTGTAAATGGTTTCCTGGCTTACCGGAAACCATTAGGCTTGTCACTCAATGTAAAGCCACCTGAAAAGGAAAGAAGAGTAATAAAAAGTGACAGGAAAGATGGGAGAAATAGGAAGAGAGGAGGACAGACACAAAAAGAGAATGATAAAGGTGAAGAAAGAAGTAGGCAGCACTACATCAAGTGAGTGGATGATGATGAGAAATAGGGAACGAGGAGGGCAGACATGGGAATAGACTGATAAAGGTGAAGGAAGAAGTAGGCAGCACTACATCAAGTGAGTGGATGATGGTCGCCACCTTGAAATCATATCTATTAATCCTTGAAGTAGTCGGTCACCTCCGATATTTTGCTCAGTTGCCGCTGTGTTGGTCTCTTCATTACCGTATGTGTTGTGTCTTTGGCCTTCTCATGTTTACACTGAGTTCGGCAGGTTCCTCGTGCTCCATCTCCTGTTTGGCTTTGTTGAGTGACATGTCTTGGTGCTGTGGAGGAGCCAAATAATGCCACTCCTCATGACATCACCAAATAATGCCACTCCTCATGACATCACCAAATAATGCCACTCCTCATGACATCACCAAATAATGTCACTCCTCATGACATCACCAAATAATGCCACTCCTCATGACATCACCAAATAATGCCACTTCTCATGACATCACCAAATAATGCCACTCCTCATGACATCACCAAATAATGCCACTCCTCATGACATCACCAAATAATGCCACTCCTCATGACATCACCAAATAATGCCACTCCTCATGACATCACCAAATAATGCCACTCCTCATGACATCACCAAATAATGTCACTCCTCATGACATCACCAAATAATGCCACTCCTCATGACATCACCAAATAATGCCACTTCTCATGACATCACCAAATAATGCCACTCCTCATGACATCACCAAATAATGCCACTCCTCATGACATCACTAAATAATGCCACTCCTCATGACATCACCAAATAATGCCACTCCTCATGACATCACCAAATAATGCCACTCCTCATGACATCACCAAATAATGCCACTCCTCATGACATCACCAAATAATGCCACTCCTCATATCATCATCAAATAATGCCACTCCTCATGACAAACCTTGCCCCGGTGTTCTTTTGGCCTCTTGCACTGGTACCCTAAGTGCACCAGTGAAGGGTGTTGCCAGGACTGACGTGTGCACGGGTACTTAGCGTCACCCTCGTTGGATGGCTGCCACAGACACTGCCCCTCACTGACACTGTTTATTATCATATTCTCTCAGTGGCAACACTTCCAAAATGGCTGGAGTGTCGTAACATGAGCACTGACCCCCTGCTGTGGTGGTAGGTGAACCTCTAGGTCACCCCAGTCCTCTGTGTTCAACCCAGCCACCTCCAGCCCCGTGTGTGCATTGCCTTACATGGCCGTGCACAGTAAACACCCTGGAATGTACTGGTATTGTGATGAGGAGGGGTGGACTGAGATGGTTTGGGTATTTGGGGAGGGTGGAGAATGACAGATGGGTGTAGAAAGTGAGAAGTGTGTTGGAATGATCTCCTGACTGAATGGCTACATCAGACTGGTAGTGTTTGGTGGGAACAAAATCACTTTTATTGCTGTGTGGCATCTACAGTATAAGTGCCATGTCCAGGCCAGCTGTATGGTGCTATCATCGTTTCATTTTTCGTTTCTTTTCATTTATAAAGGCTCCAACCTGCTTGCATGCATCGGCCTTGGCCAGCTAATGGCGGCTCTCCATGCTGCTCGATCTCTGGTGGCTTACCTATTCAGTCCCTTATTCATGAGGTCACATCCAGTGACTTCGCACCTAGTTTTTTAAGGTCTGCCTCTCGCAGCCCTAACCCTAATGTTCACACTTCTCACTTTCTGCTGCCTTATTACTTGGCAAATTATTGACAAGGCCAGAGGTCAGCAACCCTTAAAGCTAGAAGAGCCATTTATTTTAAAGTTCCATAAAAATGTAGTACCCTCAGAGCCGCAGTACAAAAATTTGTTTCATAAACCGAAATCTATAGTACTTCTAAATCTAAACATTACGGTGATATTGTTCGATCTACTTATATTCACAAAGCTAATCTCTCTCTCTCTGCATAAGTTCAGCTTAGGAAAGACATTTGGTTTGCATTTCTAGAAATCATACCGATTGATGACTATAGATCTTTTTAAAGTTGAATTTAAAAAAATCTAATGTTGCCTTGCATGTGTTATTTGATGTCTTCGTTCGGAAAGAATAAATGATTATTTATGAAGCTCCTGGAGCCGCAAAAGTGTCCTAAAAGAGCCGCGTGCGGCTCCTGAGCCGCAGGTTGCCGACCACTGAACAAGGCAAATGCTGAACACTTGCAGTCATACATAACGTGTTCAGGAACGACAAAAGCAATTCTCGCTGTAAATCGTGTGTAGGTGAACAGTGAATGAGTTTGGCATAGTATGATGGCCAGCATCACTTCACGATTAGAAATTATAAACGGATGTAATCAATTCGTGCTTAGCCTCTCACTCTCCATCCCCCCAACTTACACCTCCCTCTCTCATACGTCTCTCTACTCCATCCCTCTATCTCATCCTCGATCTCCCCCTCCTCTCCCCTCCTTCACTTCACTCACATACACTCTTTTATTGTGCAGGGATAGACTATCGAATGTATTAGGTACATGGTTAGTCACTTTATTATTTGTCGTGTGTAGATAAACTTATGTCTTTATGTCGCTTAATTAGTTACAGTTTAGCATTTACTGAAGATTTATTTGGGTATTTTAATCATTTAACTTCAATACACTCCAATCAGGATATGTTTTATTTCATGATTCATAGTACACCTGCTATACTCATAATACACGAGTATACCATAACATTTGTTCAAAAATTACGTTTTCTTTCATTGTGTATTTTACGGTAACGCTGAGGCAAAATAAGGAAGTAAAGGAGCGTTGTGGTGTTGATGTGGATGTGGAGTTACGTGAAGAGACAGACAGACAAAGGAGTAGCGTAGAGTTGTTGATGTGGATATTGAGTTAGTGGAGACAGACAGACAAATGAGGAAGTAAAGGAGCGTTGTTTTGTTGATGTGGATGTAGAGTTGCGTGGAGAGACAAACAGACAAATGAGAAAGTGAAAAAGCGTTGTGTTGACGTGGATGTGGAGTTACGTGGAGAGGCAGACAGACAAATGAAGAAGTAAAGAAGCGTTATGGTGTTGATGTGGATGGGGAGTTAACAGAGATAGAGAGACAATGAGGAAGTGGAAGGTTGTAGTGGTGTTGATGTGGATCTGGAGTTGCATGGAGAGACAGACAGACAAACGAGGAAGTAAAGGAGAGTTATGGTGTTAATGTGGATGTGGAGTTACGTGGAGAGACAGACGAACATATGAGGAAGTGAAGGAGCGTTGTGGTATTGATGTGGATGTGATTGAAAGTGTTGGGAGAAGTACCCTGAGATCATTTGGCCATGTGGAGATAATGGAGATTGAGAGACTGACTAGGAGAGTGTATGTGAGTGAAGTGCAGCGTGAGAAAGGGAGAGGGAGGCCGAGGAAGAGGTGGAGGGATGTGGTGGAGAGAAAAAAGAGGAAAATGTGAGCAGGAGGGAAGACAGACAGATGCTGAAGGACAAGATGACATGGAAGCTGTTTTTGGCAAAGCACTTCTTCGTGACTAGCATCATATGAGACTATACTTCACGTAGCTAAGTGGCAGAATAAGGCAATGCTTCGGCTCCACTTACATAGCACTTCTTCGTGACTAGCATCGTATTCCAGTGTTAATCTATTGTTATATCTCAGCAGTGATGATGGAGAATGGGCAATAAATACGATAATCATTTCGTTTCATTTTTTCTTTTCGTTTAGTTTTGTTTATAAAGGCTCCAACCTGCATGCATCAGCCTTAGTCACCTAATGGCGGTTCTCCATGCTGCTCGATCTCTGGCAGCCTCCCTGTTCAATCCCTTATGATCTCTTCTCAGGTCTTTTTCGGTCTGTCTATCGCAACCCAACCCCCAACATTAACACTTTTCACTTTCTGCACCCAATAGTCATCCCCCGTCCTGTCCACATGCCCAAACCATCTCAGTCTACCGCTCCTCATCACAACACCAATACATTCCAGTCCCATCCTTCCTCCCAAACCATCTCAGTGTACCTCTTCTCATCACAACACCAATACCCTCCACTCCCATCCTTCCTCCCAAACCATCTCGATCTACCTCTCCTCATCACAGCACCAATACATTCCAGTCCCATCCTTCCTCCCAAACCATCCCAGTCTACCCCTCCTCATCACAGCACCAATACACTCCAGTCACATCCTACCTCCCAAACCATCTCAGTCTACCCCTCCTCATCACAACACCAGTACATTCCAGTCACATCCTACCTCTCGACTCTTCCATCGTAAACCCAGCCTCCCCCCCCCTAGGCCTTGCATTCAGGGACGTTCTACACATCCACCTAATCATTGTCATTTCTGTACATTTGAGCCTGTGAATATCCTCTTCCTTTACTGCCCAGGTCTCACTAGCATACAGCATTACACTACGAATATCCTCTTCCTTTACTGCCCAGGTCTCACTACCATACAGCATTACACTACGAATATCCTCTTCCTTTACTGTCCAGGTCTCACTACCATACAGCATTACACTCCTAACACATGCTGCATACAAAGATCCCTTAGCACGGAGGGAGAGTCCTCTCAATGTCAGGAGAGGCAACAGCTCCCTGAACTTCCTCCAACCACTCCTCACTCTAGCCACACAGCCTGCTCCATCATCATCATCATCATCATCATCATCATCATCATCATCCGGACCTCCTTTCCCACCCTAGGGAAGAGTGAGGAGTAACAACGTCCAGAAAGCCTAGGTATGCCCAGTTCAATGAGCCAAGCTTCCATTCACTCATCATTCAAGCCCCCGGAATCCTGGCTCCATCATATAAGCGAAAAAAAAAAAAAAAAACACCGATTTCTGTAGCTTCTCATATACCCATCTGATGTAGTAAATCCGGACACTGTCACGTTAAAAAGGGCTGCCAAATCCCTGGTTATGTGCTCCACACAACATTCATCCAGCCAGCTCGATCTCTTGTCCGTCCCTTAGCCTCACCGACTTCTATACATCTCTTTCTCACACACTCATCCACCATATCTCTCCACCTTCTCCTTGGCCTACCTCGCCTCCTCCCTCCTTCAAATTCGCTCAGATATACCTTTTCCACCACTCTATTGTTATCCATTCTCTCCACATGACCATACCATCTCAGTATACTCTCTTCGATTCTGGAGTCACCAAATTCCTCACTCCACATCTTTCACGAGTCACATTATTTCGTATCCTATCCACCCTCTGTACTCCACATACATTCCTCACCAGTCGCATCTCCACTGCTCTTACTCTCGACTTTTCATTTTCATGCCACACCACAGTCTCACATCGATATGTTAAAGTTGGCACTAACACTCTTGGCACTAACAGTCCTTCATGTAAGCCTCGTGCACCTGCAACACTCAAGTCTGTTTCTTATCAAGGCCTTCATAGCACCAGCTACTTTCCTTCCTTGTGTTACTCTACCTTCCACTTCTTTTGTACATTTTCCTCTCTTTTCTATCACTGTACCCAGGTATTTGAACTCTCTCACCAGTTCCAGTCTCTCTCCATTCACTGTAACATCACACTGGGAGTCACCTTCTCTCTCATTAACCATCACTTTACTCTTTTCTACATTTACCGACAAGGCACGACTCTCACAGACATCAGCAAAGCTCTGCACTAGCCTACGAAGTTCTTGTCAGGTACTTGCAAGCAGTACTGCTTCATCAGTATACAACAAATTGGAGATATTCCATCCATCACCATTCATTACCAACGCCATCCCTCTCTCCATTACTCGTGTTTTTACTTCTCTCATCACCCCATCCATATATATATATATATACTGAACAACCACGGGGACATCACACAACCTTGTCGCACGCCCACACCGATCGTGAACCATTCACTCAGATGCCCATTTACCCTTACATATGCTTCACTACCATCATCAGCATCATTATCATAATAATAATAATAATAATAATAATAATGTTATTAATAATAATAATAATAAAAATAATAATAATAATAAAAATAATAATAATAATAATAACAACAATAGTAATGAAATAATAATAATAATAATAATAATAATAATAATAATAATAATAATAACAACAATAGTAATGAAGACGATGATGATGATGATGATGATGATGATGATGATGATGGTGATGATGATGATGATGATGATGATGATGATGATGATTCTTGTCGACAGATAGACGTAAGGAACTGAAGGAATTCCACAGCAAGCCATGAAGAAAGTCAGGGGAAAGCCAGTCAGCCAGCCAGTCAGCCAGCCAGTCAGTAAGCCAGTCAGTAAGCCAGTCAGCCATCACTTACCTGCGTTAAAAGCTAAGTAATATTTCGCCTGTTAGATTAGATAGATAGATAGATGGATGGATGGATGGATGGATGGATGGATGGATGGATAGATGGATGGATGGATAGATGGATGGATGGATGGATGGATGGATGGATGATAGACTGATAGATAGATGGATAAATAAATAGATGGCTGTAGGGATGGAGGGATGGGTGGATAGATACGTGGACATATAGAGAGATAGATAGATGGATAGACAGATGGATGGATGGATAGATAGATAGATAGGAAACTTCACACTGCCACACTTCACTCTAACACACATTGTACACTTCATATGGACACACACACACACACACACACACACACACACACACACACACACACACACACACACACACACACACACACACACACACACCCTGCCTAGGTAAACTCTTTCACTTTTATCTATCAACTACCTTTCATTCTTGCTGGAAGTTTGCTCTCATTCAGCCAGTCCCAAAGAAGGGTGACCATTCCCAACCCTCTAACTATCGTCCAATTGCTTTAACGTCCTGTGTCTCAAAAGTTTTCGAGTCAATTCTTAACAGAAAATTTTTAAAGCATCTTTCCTATCACAACCTTCTTTCTGATCGTCAGTATGGGTTCCGTCAGGGAAGATCCACTGGCGATCTTCTCACATACCTTTCAGATTCCTGGTCATCCTCCTTTCGGGACTTTGGCGAAAGCTTTGCCACTGCACTTGACCTCTCAAAGGCTTTCGATCGAGTCTGGCATAAATCTTTAATTTCCAAACTGCCCTCTTACGGGGTCTATCCTTCTCTCTGTGCCTTCATCTATAGCTTCCTTTCTGGTCGTTCTATAGCCGCTGTTGTAGACGGCCATCGTTCTTCTAGATCCATCAACAGTGGTGTTCCTCAGGGCTCTGTCCTATCACCAACTCTCTTCCTTTAATTCATCACTGACCTTCTAAGCTGTACATCTAACCCTATCCACTCGTACGCTGATGACTCCACCCTTCACCTTTTCATTTGGTTCCCGCAACGTCCATCTCAGCAGTTACTTCAACAAACAAGGGATGAGGCTATAGCACACCTAATGTCTGACTTGGCCCTTATCTCTGACCGGGGTAAAAATAATCGTGTTGTTTTTAATGCATCAAAGACTCAGCTTTTACACCTATCACCTCGACAAATTCTTCCACAGGAGTACCCACTAATGTTTAATAATATCCAGCTGATTCCTGCATCATCCCTGAACATGCTTGGAGTTTCATTCACTCGGGACTTATCTTGGAAGGATCATATTACATCTCTTGTGAGGTCTGCTTCCATGAGATTAGGTGTGCTAAGCCGACTCCGTGAATTCTTTGCCCTGAACAGTTGTTGACCTTATACACAGGTTTTATTTGTCCCTGTGTGGCGTACAACTCTCATGTGTGGGGAGGCTCCCCACCCTCTCAATAGGGTGGAATCAAAGGCTTATCGTCGTATTAACTCTCCTCCTCTTACTGACTCCCTTCAACGTCTGTCTCTTCGCCGCACTGTTGCATCTTTATCTCTTTTCTATCGCTACTTCAATGATCACTGCTCCTCTGAACTGTCTGCTTCCATCCCTCCACCTCTACGACGGGCGCGTAGCACCCGTCTAGTAACAAACGCTCATCCCTTTTCTGTCCAAATCTCTAATGCAAGAGTTAACCGTTACTCCCAGTCCTTCATTTATGCAACAGGTCAACTCTGGAACTGTCTCCCTCTGTCTGTATTTCCTGCTTTCTATGATCTCCAGTCTTTCAAACGCAGTGTTTCCAGGCATCTCGAAATGAAGGGATCTTGAATTTGGCTCTCTTTTGTATTTGTTTCTTCCTTGGAAAGAACTGTTTGCGGGCTTCTGGCCTTTGGTTCCTTCTTCCTTGCATAAAAAGAAGAACATACTTGGACCTAATTTATAAAAAAAAAAAAACTATGAATATTAAAGTTTTCTGTGGCAAGAAATTGAAAAATGTGTTTGGTGGTGGGGTGGAGTGGGTATATAGCGATGCATTGTGGTGAGACTAGCATGCACCCACCCACCCACACACAGACACAGACAGACAGACAGACAGACAGACAGACAGACAGACAGACACACACACACACACACACACACACACACACACACACACACACACACACACACACACACACACACACACACACACACACACACACACACACACACACACACTCAAGTATTCTAAGACTGGGCTTGTTGGTGGGGAAGGGAGAGTGTGTGTGTAACTGCAGTGGTGTGGTGAAGTGTGGAGAGGTTGCCATGGTAACACATAAACGCCTCACTCTAACCAAGGTAAGAGTATGAGTATTCTCCACTATACTCTTTTTACTCTAAACTTGGCCCAAAACTCCCCTCTTTCCATCCTGATTGCTGAGTTGTAGCAGTAGATGAACACTAGAATATGATGCTGATCACGAAGCAGTGCTGTGGAAAGGTTGTACAGCCATAGCATTGTTCTTTCTGCCACTGAACTACGTGAAATATGATGCTGATCACGAAGCAGTGCTGTGGAAAGGTTGTACAGCCATAGCATTGTTCTTTCTGCCACTGAACTACGTGAAATATGATGCTGATCACGAAGCAGTGCTGTGGAAAGGTTGTACAGCCATAGCATTGTTCTTTCTGCCACTGAACTACGTGAAATATGATGCTGATCACGAAGCAGTGCTGTGGAAAGGTTGTACAGCCATAGCATTGTTCTTTCTGCCACTGAACTACGTGAAATATGATGCTGATCACGAAGCAGTGCTGTGGAAAGGTTGTACAGCCATAGCATTGTTCTTTCTGCCACTGAACTACGTGAAATATGATGCTGATCACGAAGCAGTGCTGTGGAAAGGTTGTACAGCCATAGCATTGTTCTTTCTGCCACTGAACTACGTGAAATATGATGCTGATCACGAAGCAGTGCTGTGGAAAGGTTGTACAGCCATAGCATTGTTCTTTCTGCCACTGAACTACGTGAAATATGATGCTGATCACGAAGCAGTGCTGTGGAAAGGTTGTACAGCCATAGCATTGTTCTTTCTGCCACTGAACTACGTGAAATATGATGCTGATCACGAAGCAGTGCTGTGGAAAGGTTGTACAGCCATAGCATTGTTCTTTCTGCCACTGAACTACGTGAAATATGATGCTGATCACGAAGCAGTGCTGTGGAAAGGTTGTACAGCCATAGCATTGTTCTTTCTGCCACTGAACTACGTGAAATCAGCTGCAAAAGAACGAAAATGTAGGTCAGGTTAAAACCTTTGTGTGTGTGTGTGTGTGTGTGTGTGTGTGTAAAAAGGGACAACATTGAGGTATTAAGTCAGAGAGAGAGAGAGAGAGAGACAGAGAAAGAGAGAGAGAGAGGGGGGGGGTAGGTAAAACTCACTAATATCTCAACTCAGCTGATGCAACACACACCAATCTCATGATTCTCATGATTCTCATGATTTATTTCGAGAAGCGTGAGCAATAGATCATCTAAAGTAATACTAAAACTTTATCTAGCATTAGTAAGGCCACATTTAGACTACGCAGTACAATTCTGGTGTCCTTACTATAGAATGGATATTAATTCGTTAGAAAATGTACAGAGAAGAATGACTAAAATGATACATGACGTCCGGAACCTGTCATATGAAGACAGACTGAAAAGACTAAGTCTGCATTCGCTAGAGAGGCGTAGAGTAAGGGGAGACTTAATTGAGGTGTTTAAGTGGATGAATGGTATAAATAAGGGAGATATTAGCAAGGTACTTAAAGTGAGCATACAGGATAGAACTAGAAATAATGGTTTCAAACTAGAAAAATTCCGTTTCAGTAAGGAAATCGGTAGAAATTGGTTTGGTAATAGAGTAGTAGACGAATGGAATAAGCTACCTAGTAAAGTAGTTGCTGCCTCTTCCATTGAGAGTTTCAAGCATAGGCTAGATATGCATATGACAAATAAGGGGTGGATATAGAATAAAGAAAATATTATAACCAATACTAATTCAAAAAATTTTCTTTTCAGGTTACACTATGATAGTCTCTATTCTCCTTTCACACTTTCCTGTAAAATGTCCACGCCAGTTTTTCTATACGGCGTGGTGTTCTTTCTGACTTTTTCCTGCCGGCTTCGGCTGGAGGGTTTGGAGGGCGGGGGAGAGCCTTCTTCTTTGCTATCCTTATCTCATTCTAGTAGTTCAGTTACTCTTCTGGGAGCTGCCTAGCATGGGCCAACCGGCCTACTGCAGTTATCCTCTCTTCTTATGTTCTTATGTTCTTATGTTCTTTGTCTGTCTGTCTGTCTGTCTGTCTGTCTGTCTCTCTCTCTCTCTCTCAAAAATAAAAGTAAAAGATGCAGGATAAGTCGCCAGTGAAAAGAAGATTAAAACTAGAATATGGCGCTAATCACGAAGAAGTGCCATGGAAACGGTGTAGAGCTGTAGTATTGTCTTTCTGTCATTCTGCTACCCTACCCTGCCCTGCCCTACCCTACCCTACCCTACCCTGCCCTACCCTACCCTACCCTACCCTGCCCTGCCCTACCCTGCCCTGCCCTGCCCTGCCCTACCCTACCCTACCCTACCCTACCCTACCCTACCCTGTCCTGCTATACCCTACCCTACCCTGCCCTGCCCTGCCCTGCCTTACCCTACCCTAGTCTACCCTCCCTTCCTACCTATCTTGTCCCTAGAGAAGCTCAGGCAGTGAAGACACGTGGGAGAGAGAGAGAGAGAGAGAGAGAGAGAGAGAGAGAGAGAGAGAGAGAGAGAGAGAGAGAGAGAGAGAGAGGCAGACAGACATACCGAGAGAGAGAGACAGACAGGCAGAGACAGAGACAGAGACTGAGGGAAAGACAGAGAGAGAGACAGAAAGACAGAGATAGAGACAGACAGACAAAGCGAGAGAGAGAGAGAGAGAGAGAGAGAGAGAGAGAGGCAGGCAGACAGACATAGAGACAGGCAGAGAGAGAGACAGACTGAGAGACAGACAGGCAGACAGACAGAGACAGAGACAGACAGACACGGAGACAGACAGAGACAGAGAGACAGACAGACAGACAGAGTGGCTGGGGACGAGAGGCCAGAAGAGACGGGCTGGGGACGCGCCTGACGTCAGATCAGATCAGATGATTGTCGTAGGTAATGCCTTTTCAACGGCACCTCCTGAACTCTATTCCTTTTCAATCATTCACTACGTTGTGTTTTGCTCCATTAATTTCTTTTTTCTTATTTCCCAGAGGTTATATAGGATACTTTTTTTCTGTTCAGTGTTTATGTCACTAAATAAAAAATGTCCAATTATTTCTTCTTTATTTTCAATGTAGGGTTTTTGTAACTCCACAGCATTCAATCTCTGTTCATTGTACACTGTGCACTCCAGCATAAAATGTTCCAGATTTTCTTTTTCTGCACTGCATAATCTGCACTCTGTATTTCCATTTTCATGTCTCTTTCTATCGAATAATGGCAGGCAGTTTGTTCTTGCTCTATAGAAGATTGTTGATGCTGGTCTGTTATCATATACTTGTTCTTCTCTGATATTCTCTTTCCATTCTTTATATATCTTCAGGCTTGTTTTCCTAGATACTTCCTCCTTCCATTTCTGTGTGTCCCAATTCATTGTTTTCTCCTTTAGTCTGCTTTTTGTCATAATCATTAATTCTCTGTCAGCTATTCCTATTAATTCCTTGTACTTATTGGTTTCCTTCATCCAGTTCATATTCTGTATATTCATCATTTCTAGTATAGTTTTTAGTAATTCATTTTTGCCCTGAAGAATACCCCTGGTGTACTCTAATCTACCTGTGATTATTCTTCGTTTAACTAATGATGCTCCAATCTCTCCCCTTAGTGTGCAGTTTGCTGCATACTTGGGTGCTCCTAATATTTGTCTTATACTCCGTTCTCTATCCTTTGTAGCTTTTCAATTTCTGCTTCCGTGTCATTTATGATATTTGACCCATGAAGTATTGTAGGTACGGCTACATTTTTCCAGTAGGTTTGACCTATCATGACTTTATTACAACTCCTTGCTATTACCGAGTATGTAATATTTGCCATCTTTTGAGCTTTCTGTGCCATCATTTCCTTCTGTGTTTTGAAGTAGTTTCTTTTGTTATCTATCTGTAATCCAAGGTACTTTATATTATCAGTTACTTTTATCCCTTCTATTTCATCTGGCTGGTTTTTCATATTATGGATGATGATATTACTTTTGGTTCTATTTATGTTTAGACCACATTCTTGACTATATTCTATTACTGTTTTTAGGCTGTCTTTTGCATCTTCTATCGAGTGTGCCATTAGCAGTCCATCATCAGCAAAGAATAGTACTCCTATTTTCAGTTTCTCATTGATAAATCCAATATTTTATCCTTCCAATTTTTCTATTATCAGGTTGGTTATTAATTTGAATAATATTGTTGAACCTGTGCAGCCTTGTCTAATCCCGCTAGTTATGTCCATTTCTATTTCAGAATCACCTACTTTTATTTTTGTTTTGTCTTCTTTATATATGTTAACAATGGTATCTATTATCTTTGGGTGTACCTTGTATCGCATTAGTGCCTGTACTATTTTCTCTCTTTTAATTGAGTCAAATGCCTTTGAGTAATCAATGGATATTATTATAAGAGGTTTTCCCTTCTGGTAGCTATCCTCTATGCAGTATTGTAAGGTTAATAAGTTGTCTTCTATTTTAGCTCCCTTTGTGAAGCCTGCTTGTGTTTCTTTAGCCTCGTTATTTATGGTGATATGGCTATCCACAAAGTTTCCTATCAGTGACATACATATTTTGTACGAAATATTGGTCAACGCTATTGGTCTGAGCTGGTCTGATGTAGGTTTAGTTGTGTTCTCTATCACTTTTGTATTTGACCATACCCATTCCTTAACTTCTGTCCCATCATCTATAATGTGCTGAAAGCAGTTTGTAAGGCTTTCTATACACTGCTCACTTTTTATCAGGACTTTGTAGAGTTCAGGCTTCTTTTGATCTGGTCCTGGGGCTTTTCTGTTTTTTAGCTTTTGTATGCAATGTTTTACTTGGTCTTGCGTAATATTTGGATATTCCATGGGTTTTATTTTGCTTTGTACTTTGCAGCACATGTCCATATGTTCTCTTATACTAGGAGGGAATTCATATGTTCTCTCTATATTGTGTCCTATTGGTATATCTATATTCATTACATTCAGATTACTTTCTAAGTCCAGCTTGTTAATGTATTCTTGCCTTGTGTCACTATTCCATGCTTCATTTATTTCATGCTTTTTATAGATTTTGTCCCAAAATTGTATTATTTCCTCACTAGCCTGTATATCATTTAGTTTGTTACCTTCTTTGCTGTATATTGCTAACTTGTCTAATTTTTTGTCTATACCTCTTAGTTTATTAACAGCCTCCCACAATTTTTTACCCTTTTCATTGCTTTCTTTTATTTCTTTTGTGAGCTTTTGTTCATGTTTAAACATCTCCTTTCTAATGAGGATTTGCACCTTCTGTTTTTGTTCCCTATAGAGCTCATATATTCTGTCTCTTTCATCCTGATTTTGTATGTTTCTTTTTTGCCTATTCAATCTTTTCCTCTCTTTTATTTCCTTTCTTATTTCATTGTTCATCCAAACAGGCTCCATTATTTTATTTTCCCTTTCAATTACCTTTCTTCTATATCTTGTTTTTAGTGTTTCGCTGGCAGCTTCTTCTATTAATGTATTCATCTGTGTTATATTGGAAACTCTGACTTCATTAAGTTTTTCTTCCACTCTATTTGCATACTGTTGTAGTGATATCTCATCTGTCCTATAATACTCCACTGTTTCCCACTTTCCTTGTTTGTTGAAGTTTTGCCTTTCTCTTTTTATTATAAACCTTGCACATATCAGATTATGATCAGTGATATCTATAGTGTCTTGTTTCTCGTCTATATTCATGGTCTGGAAGTAGTTGTACATTTTCCCATTGACAAGTATGTAATCAATTACACTACACTGATTATTTCTAGCCCACGTGTAAATACCTGAACAGTTATTGTCACCGTTAAGCAAGATTAATTTATATTCATTTATCCCGTCCAGGATTATTTTTCCATTCATGTCAAGCTGCTGATGACCTAACATACCTGTATGCCCATTGAAGTCTGCCATGACTATTACAGCCTCATCCTCTGCCTCATTCATACTTTTCTCAATCTCTTGTTTCATTGAGAAATTTCTAGTTCTGTCTTCTTGTGTCCTAATTACAGAAAAGTATACTA
>NW_027643710.1:437500-442500 GCF_032717465.1 Coenobita brevimanus | reverse complement strand
CTTCCTCCCACTTCTGCATCTTTCTCCATTCTCTTCCTCTTTCGATCCGTCTCCTCTCTCTCTCTCTCTCTCTCTCTCTCTCTCTCCAATACTAAACTGACACAAGTAGTTAATAAGCCTACACGAATCACTCCTACCTCTGATACTCTTCTTGATATAATTATAACTAATAGTCTGCCTATCTATTGCCAGACGCCTTAATCCCGTAAGGGATGGCCACAGACAAATCGCCTCCATGTCGCCCTGTCCCCCGCCATTTCACTGCCCTGCTCCCAGCTCACCCTCCCCTCTCTCATATACCTGATGAAATAACTGGTAGCGATGTTGTGCCACATATCATAGGTGATCAAGACCTTATGATTGTAACCACAAATATAAGTAAGCCTGAACGTCCATCTACTATTAAAACTTTCCTATGTATCTATTGCTAGACGCCTTAATCCCGTAAAGGGTGGCCACAGACAAATCGCCTCCATGTCGCACTGTCCCAAACCATTTCACTGCCCTGCTCCCAGCTCACCCCCTCCCCCTCCCTCATATACTTCTCCACTCCATTCCTCCATCTCATCCTTGGTCACCCTATCCTTCTCCCTCCTCCACCTCAATCACATACACTCTCCTCGTCAGTCTCTCCCTCTCCATCCTCTCCACATGGCCAAACCTTCCCTGACCTGCAAACTATAGCAATGATGTACTGTGTTGCCACCTACTAAATAAAACCAATACTACTATTCTGGCCACTGACAATGTACATGAACAGGTTGATGTGTTACCCTCAGTGTACACCACAAGTTTGTACAAATGTGCCCCACTTGTTACTAGAGAAATACCACGTCCTGCTGCCCCTTGCATTACCCATGACATGTCCTGCCCCTTGCATTACCCATGACATGTCCTGCCCCTTGCATTACCCATGACATGTCCTGCCCCTTGCATTACCCATGACATGTCCTGCCCTTGCATTACCCATGACATGTCCTGCCCCTTGCATTACCCATGACATGTCCTGCCCCTTGCATTACCCATGACATGTCCTGCCCCTTGCATTACCCATGACATGTCCTGCCCCTTGCATTACCCATGACATGTCCTGCCCCTTGCATTACCCATGACATGTCCTGCCCCTTGCATTACCCATGACATGTCCTGCCCCTTGCATTACCCATGACATGTCCTGCCCCTTGCATTACCCATGACATGTCCTGCCCCTTGTATTACCCATGACATGTCCTGCCCCTTGCATTACCCATGACATGTCCTGCCCCTTGCATTACCCATGACATTCGGTAAATAACACAAACACGGCATCACACACGCAGTCAATTAACACTAAACAGGCTCAACATGTCATTACAGGAAAGTTACAAGGATTTAAAGAAAAGAGCCAAATCACTTATTAATCAATCTATTAACCAATATTATCACAAAGGACTCAAACTCAAGAGGTAATACTTGTGCAACATGGACAATACTCCAAGACATAATACACAACAATAACAACTACAACAACAGCTTTTTGATGATCCACAAAGTACAGCTGAAGAATTTATTTTTTCGTAAACGTAGGTAAAAGAACTTTTGAAACTACACAGTTCTTGCAAGCATGTACCACCATAAATCCTGCATCTGCCAGACCTGTGACTGGTAATAACACAGGCAGCATGACACAATTCCCACCAGACACTGTTGATGTTAACACTGTAATATTAACAATTAAACATTGACAAAATACTAAATCTTATGGCTCAAACAATATTTCACTTCGTTTTATTAAGGCTTCCCTCTTCCTACTCGCATTGTATTTAACCCACATAAATTCTTCAGTTGTTACGGGCGTCTTCCCTACTGCTTGCAAGAATGCTATAGTCACGCCTTTATATAAAAATGGACACACTCAGGTCGTGGGCAATTACCCACCAATTTTACTGCTACCTGTTTTTTTTCCTAAAATTATTGAAAAATCGTCTCAACTCAACTAATAACATTTCTTGAATCAAACCAACTTCTCTCACAAACCCAGCATAGTTTCCGTGCTAAGCTATCCACAAATACAGCACTCACAGTTATCACTGATAATATCACCATAACATGGATAATACACACATATCACTTTTAACCCTCTGTGATCTATCAAAAGCTTTCGATAGTGTCAGCCATTCCATTCTTCCCAATAAACTCAGTAAAGGCAGTGTTGATCACTTCTACTTTGACAGCTGCCTTAATAATAGAACACAATCTGCATCCGAAACACCAAATTCTCATTCAGTAAAGTCAGTGTTGATAACTTCTGGTTTGACAGCTGCCTTAATAATAGAACACAGTCTGTTCACATCCAAAACACCAAATCCTCCAAATCAATGTCATTTATGGGGTACCCCAAGGCTCAATTCTTGGCCCTATGCCATTCAGTATATATGTCAACGATCTCTCAGCAAATCTTAACGAGTGTGTGTTAGTGCAATATGCTGATGACACTCAGTTTCTTCACAGTGGCAAACTAGATTCTCTCCAGGATATACTGCACAAATCAGAGGAAACCTTGAGTATGGCCAGGGAATATTTTCTTAACAACGGTCTTCATCTAAATACCACTAAAACGCAATGTATGTTCTAGGGTGCAGGCCAATGATCTCACTAATACCACCTAACACTACTGTACGATTTGGAGACACAGCAGTTCCAGCCAGCACTATGTAAAACACTTGGGTATATATATGGATTGCTACATGACCTTTGATAAGCATGTGAATGATCTTAGTAAAAAAGTACTGGGCATATTAATGTACCGTATATTAACAGGATAAAAGATGGCTTTGACAAAGACACTCGACACATCATAGTGCAGGCACTGGCCCTAAGTATGTGGCACTGCAGGCACTGGCACTAAGTATACTACGGCAGTGTAATATGTGGCACTGCAGGCTGGCACTAAGTATACTACGGCAGTGTAATATGTGGCACCTGCAGGCACTGGCGCTCAGTATACTACGGCAGTGTAATATGTGGCACTGCAGGCACTGGCACTAAGTATACTACGGCAGTGTAATATTTTTGGCACTGCAGGCACTGGCACTAAGTATCCTAAACTACGGCAGTGTAATATGTGGCACTGCAGGCACTGGCCCTAAGTATCCTAAACTACGGCAGTGTAATATGTGGCACTGCAGGCACTGGCACTAAGTATACTACGGCAGTGTAATATGTGGCACTGCAGGCACTGGCACTAAGTATACTACGGCAGTGTAATATGTGGCACTGCAGGCACTGGCACTAAGTATACTACGGCAGTGTAATATGTGGCACTGCAGGCACTGGCACTAAGTATACTACGGCAGTGTAATATGTGGCACTGCAGGAAATCTCAACTTTCACGTGTACAGAAACTACACAATTTTGCTGCTAAAGTTGTCGATGGAAAAGCCAGGAAGTGTGACCATGTACTGTACCATGTCACTGCAATGTTAACACAACTGTAATGGCTAAACACACCAAACAAGATATAGTTTGACACAGCCGTCACAGTCTTCCAATATCCAGCTAATCTCTACCCTGACTGTCTCCTGTCTTTTCCATCGCTGTCACAGTCTTCCAATATCCAGCTAATCTCTACCCTGACTGTCTCCTGTCTTTTCCATCGCTGTCACAGTCTTCCAATATCCAGCTAATCTCTACCCTGACTGTCTCCTGTCTTTTCCATCGCTGTCACTGTCTCCTGTCTTTTCCATCGCTGTCACAGTCTTCCAATATCCAGCTAATCTCTACCCTGACTGTCTCCTGTCTTTTCCATCGGTACACAACATGACACAAAGTATTACTAGACCAAACAATAATCTGTTCGTTGCTAAGGTTAATAGCGACTCAGGTGCAAGATCCTTAGCAGTAACACGGCCAAAGATATGCAACCACCTGCCAGAAAATGTCAAGGAATTACATAGTTTATACACTTTCACAATTACACTTAACAGTCACTTACTAAACACCGTCAATAACCTTACTGTATAACGCTAAACAATAATAAACTAGTAATATATGAGGCAAAAATATGATGTGATAATTGACAAACACAACAATTTAAAATAGAAAATGTACACACAGTATATTGATAATTGTACAGTTATATACCTTTGTATTATACTGCCAAACACTTATACATCTACAGTGTATAATCTTCACGTCTATACTTTGTACTGTTATTGTATACATAACTTATATTGCTATGTGAATAACCACTGTTTGTGGAAATAAACATTATTATTATTATTATTATTATTATTATTATTATTATTATTATTATTATTATTATTATTAGTGAAGGAACGTTGTGGGGTGGATGTGGATGTGGTTGAGAAGATTAGGAGAAATACACTGAGGTGGTTTGGACATGTGGAGAGAATGGAGAATGAAAGACTGAGTCTGACTAAGAGGGTGTATGTGGGTGAGGTGGAGGGAGGGAGAGGGAGGAGTAGACCGAGGATGAGGTGGAGGGATGGAGTTGAGAGGTATATGAGGGAGGGGGGGTGAAGTGGGGGAGGGTAGTCAAATGGTGGATGACAGAGCGACTTGGAGGCGTTTTGTCTGCGGCCACCCTTTGCGGGATTAGGGCGTCGGGCTATAGATAGATAGATAGATTATTATTATTATTATTATTATTATTATTATTATTATTATTATTATTATAATACTCTCCTCCCTCCATCTTCCCTCCCTGCCTCCTCCCTGGCCTCACAGCTGCCAGCCAATCAGAGGGCGGCTGGTGCTAAGGGCAGAGGGAGGCGGACGCTGATTGGCTGAGCCAGTGTAAACACAGCCGCGGCAGCCATATTGCTCCGCCTACTGCCTCTTTACTATATTTCCTTTTCTCACTCTTTATCACCTCTTCTATCTACTCGCTTGTGTCTATTGATTTATTTGTATTTATTCTGAGTGTCTATTGGTGAGCTGAGGAGTTTGGGGAAGGAGTAGATGGGATAAGGTTTTAAAATGTGAGAGGAGGATTGCAC